>NC_079147.1:68245424-68447010 GCF_945859685.1 Eupeodes corollae
TCTGTGTCGACGGCATTTTGTAGTTTTACTGCTGCCTGCTACCAAAATTGCGGTATCATCTGCAAAATAGCCATTATGGTGTGATTACCAACTGGAATATCCCTTGTGTATAGTAAATACAGGGTAGGACCTAAGACACTTCCTTGGGATACACCGGCTTCTATTTTCTTCAATTCCGAGTATTCTTGATCGTACCTTACTCTAAACAATCGGTGTGAGATGTACGATTTTAATATTTCAAAGTACTGCCTGGGAAGATCCCTTTGCAGTTTGTGCTCAAGTCCCTCATGCCAAACCTTGTCAAAAGCTTGAGCAACATCTAAGAAAATAGTTGAACATACTTGTTTTTCTTCTAATGCTTTTTCTATTACATCCGATATTCTATGAACTTAGTCTATCGTGGAATGTTTATTTCTAAAGCCAAACTGATGGTTTGGGATTAACCTTATTTTTTCTATGATTTTTTTAAGTCTCTTCAGAAGCAGTTTTTGAAAAACTTTTGCCATAATTGGTATAAGCGATATTGGTCTGTAAGCCGTCACTTCTGTAGGTGGTCTACCTTACTTTGGTATGACATTTACTTCAGCAATTTTTCAATGGTGCGTGACATACCCGTGCTTAAGGCATGCATTTATTATATATCGGAGATTTATGAAGGCTTTCAATGGCATTTCTTTCATAACCTGAGCAGTAATTAGATCGTAACCTGATGATTTTTTTATTTGATAGTTGTTGTATACACATACTATTTATTTCTTAAAGTCTTACAATTGGTATTTTACTTTCTTCTATCTTATTCACAAACTGTTAGCTATTTTCAGCCGCGTTTGATGAGAATGGCTTAAAAACATTCGCAAGATGTTCAGCGAAAATGTTAGCTTTTTCTTTCGGGTTACCGATCCATTTCCCATCTTGAGATTTCAATGGCGAGTTTTGGTAACTGAGGTCTTTTCAGGCGCTTGGCTTCTTTCCAGAGCGAAAAAACGGTTGAAGCATCAGTCGTTACATTCCTTAATAATGTACTGAGTGAATCATTTTTGAATTTGTAAATTTGTTTTTTAAGATTGTTGCTTATACGGTTAAACGTTGTTTTATCATCTGGAAATCTATTATTTTGCCGATTTCTTCGATCTCTACTTTTCTCTATTATCAACTCTCATTTCATTCATTTTGTCTTCTATTAGAAAATGTTGGGGTACTTTCTTCAGCGGCCTGTTGTACATCAGCAATAAATTTTTCCACTTCATGGTCAATTTGCTCGATTGTATCCATGGGAGATCTTAAATTCATAAAACTTAAAAGCCTTTCTCTAAAATCACTTCAGTATTTTTTCTTATTTACAAGCTTTGGATTACTTTTTTCTAGTACTTCTGATTCACTTAGTGATAGAATCACTGGAGTATGATCGGATGACAGGTCATAATTACCTTCGACACTAATGTGATTTTGTTTGATTCCTTTAGCTACGAAAAAGCCAATAACGTCTGGTATTTTATTAGTATCGGAAGGCCAGTAAGTTGGCGACCTGGAGGAATAGAATTCGCATTTGTATTTACGGCCTGCTTGGAAAAGTCTTTTGCCTTTCGTTGATATAAGTCTTGAACCCCAATGGGTGTGTTTCGCATTGAAGTCTCCATCAACAAGAAAGTTATGCCCAAGAAGATTATATAGATCTGTCATCTTCTGTCGGGGAACGTCTTGGTGGGCAGTATATATCTGCTATCTTAAACTCTTTCTTTTTCATACCAATACTAATAGTTGTTACTTGCATATTTTCACTAGTAAACTTGGTTACTTCATAATGTTTTAAGCTTTCTTTTATAAGAATCGCCGATCCACCTCTTGCCTTGTCAGCTGGATGTGAAGCGTGGCAACATGAATAGTTTTCTATTACATTATCTAGACTTTGCCCATTGGAGAAATGAGTTTCGGACACTAGGCATATATCGATATGTTCTAGAGCTAAAAAAGATTTTTAGTTCGGATGAATATTGTATAAGACCGTTTACATTCCATGTAGCGATTTTAAGTGTTCTGTCCATCATTTTTTTTAAGAGCGGCTTTTTCGCTTAGCAGTTTGATATTCAAATCCTGTTTATTAATTCTTTAAAGAAAAAGTTGTAGTATTTCTTTTATGGAAGTCTCTTCATTCTTCCGCACATTTTTAACAATCTGAGAATTGTATAACAACATTTATTTGAAGTCAATATCTCTTCTGGTGCTCGAGCTATTGACGACGAAAAAACGTCGCAAACCTACGTACACTCGCACGCACAGACATCTTTCTAAAAATCTTTTATATCAACTCTAGGGACCTTGAAACGTCGAGAAATGTCAATATTTTCAATTCGACAAATCGGGCCATTACAATATCTTTCTATGGGAAGTTAACAATATTAAACGTACATCTTTGCATCCTTAAGCGGTCCATGCAAACCACACACACCGACACACCGCCACACATACGACACACCAAATAGTACACACATTGGTTGTGAGAGAGATCTCAAGGAGGAAAAATCAAAATAAGTGTCATTGAAGCATGAAGCGTTTATTGAAACACCTTTCGACTCACCGGACGCAACAAGGATTTAGATGCAACTGAATAGTAAATGTGCGCGGGCACATCACAGCGATCGAGACACTGAAACGGAAAAATCAAAAATGTTTACTCACTCCGTGTCTGACACCGAAAATCGATGACCGCTCACACACAGAACGTATTTCTGCATGCCGGCACAAGTGTGAACACAAGTTTGGTGTCTATGGACTGCTTTAGAATTATCCTTCTATGTGATCTGGCCTTATTTCTCAATTGCTTTCTTAGGGTCTTAGGCAAACGAAATAAAAATTAGGAGGAATTATTCTACGATTGATTTCTATACTGATTTTTTTTGCAGTATTAACCATCGGTGCCCAGAACTCCATGAATCATTGGACACCTCGAAGTTATATGAATTAAGGGTAACATTTTCACCCAGTCCGCGGTTGGAATCGACACTTTTCAATGACAGCATATACTTCCTTTTGTCCTTACTTATTACAGGACACAATTTTGTTGTTTCAGACTCTATATTTAAATAAGTTCAAGCAATTGTCTTTTGGTTCTTCCCAGAAAATTTAAAGTCACTACTCTATACTATAGGAAACATCAGGTTAATATTGCCTGATGAAATCGTCGAATCAACCAAAAACTACTTGACATGTTAAAGACGTTTTGAATGACCGTATCACATTAGAATTTAAACACTAAAAAAAATTCCAACCACCTGAATGTTTTTATCTCCCCCCTATGCCAATATAAAATCAATAAACAATTAAATTCTTAATTAATTGGTTTTAATTTTAAATCAAAATAAATTGATACGATTCTGTAAGTGAACCAACCCACTTAATGGGCAAAGCTATGGTGGTAATACTTCTTTTGTTATTGCTATGGCAAGTTCAATTTTTAGTTCCCCCTTTAAAAAGTTTAATGGCCACTCACTTGTTTTTTTAAATTAAATGTTCCCAATTTATTTGCATTATTCGTCGTAAAGTCGAACCATTTTTATAAACTAAAAAAATGATCCTGCAAAAGACTAAGTTCTCAATCTTCTGAAACTAAACTTCACTTCTGGTAAAATTCATCTAAGATACTTTCAAGTCTTTTAAGAAAATAACACCATCGGCGAATCTGGTAGAAAAGAAGAAAGGACCTGCCTGCATTCCTGATTGAATTGGGTATGAGTGTCACGTTGTCCGTTTGAAGTTTCAACATCGAGAGACACGTAAATTGTTAAATGCAAATCCTTGTAGCGTATTGAAATCCCTGGGATTATTTATAGAAACTATATAAGGTGCATACGATGTGATGTACCTATAGACATAACGTTCGAGTACTATAAAGAGCAAGAAAGTCTTATACCCATGAGCCATGAGTACTATGAGTATAGTGTGCGGGTAACCCCCCATCTATAGTCCTCGATGTACCCGAATGTATGTATGTTCTAAAGGAAGACGAACGAAACGAGTATAAGAGGGAGATTTAATGCTTGCATTGCTAAAGATGTTTGCATTAGGGATGCCATCCAGGTGGGGATCGACATCGAATGATGATGACAATGATGTCGAAGAAAACCTGGGTAAGCACTTATTATGTCATGCGAAGATGGTAAGATGTCATTTTGTTGTTGAATTTATATTTTATATTTTTTTCTTTTGGGTTTTTTTTTTGCATTTTATAGATGGAAGACGAGTATCTAAAAGTGTAGGTATAAGGCATATCAAACTGCCGATTAGTATGCATATGTCCTTGTGCATATAAGTCGTCTTTTTTCTATCCTTTTTTGCAACATACTGGTGAAAGGATAGCTTAATCGGAGAAGTATAATAAATTATGGTGACCATGTTGTAATTTTCTAAGAGAGAGCTGTCAAACCAGAACTGTTAAAAAACAGTTCAATGTTTTTGGGGTCGATGGCAGTGAAGGACAAGGTATTAACCATGTTAAGCTTCACTTTCTTCGACGACACATCTTTAGAGAGGAAACTCCATTTTTTTTAGTTGGACTCACTAGAAACACCCAACTGTCATTTAACATTTTTACCATTTTTAAATTTTCTTAAATCGATTTTTGTTAAATTTTATATGAGTTCCATTTGCACTCTAAAGATTGATTTGGAATTTCTGGATATTTTTAAAGTAGTTCTATTTTAATTTATGAAAGACCCTTAATAAAAATAAAATAAGGCCAATGGTCACCATACAAAAAGTGAACATGATGATGGAGTAGGTATTCGATTTAACAAATTGTTGCAAAAGTATTCGAATGCAATTTAAAGTTTAATATTGCCTCAGGCAGCTTTGAGTGTTCAAAATATAAACTTGTCAAAAGGATGGCTTTATGTATGTGTACATACTCGTCGATATAGTTATCCTTGATATAAGTTTCTTTCAATTGTAGGAATTTGTATTAGTTTTGGGTTTTTAGGAATATTTTAAAATTGTCTGTGATTATTTGAAGATGAATTTTCAATTTTATAAAATTAAATTATTCTTCAAAACTGTTTCTTATAGAAATGATTATCTTGTTTGTTTCCAGAGTTACATACAATTTCTTCTGATATCTCAGTCTTAGAAGAATATTTTGTATTTGCTTACAATATTTTATTAAAATTCTATGAATATTTAACTTTAAAAAAGCTTATATTGAAGAACATATTAACTTTTGTAAGTAAAAATTTAACTTAAATTTGTGTATAATTTCTTAAAAACCAAAATCACAAACTGTATGATAATTCTTCGTAAACATTTGTTTTGCTTTTACTTTAAATATGTTTCCTAACCTTCTTTTCTCATGATCATCAATAGCAAAGAATCAATCTTATAAAATAACTTCTTCTTCTTCTTAAGGATGCGCTACAGTCTGGGTGACCTAGGTCTCAACTAACATACGTCTAAAGATAGCTGGGTCCCTAGCCTAGCTCCAGTTTCACACGCCAAGTTGGTTGACGTCTTCTTTCACCTGTGTTTAACACCTGAGTCGTGATTTTCGTCTACTGCGCCGTCCTTCGGGATTGGATTCCGGGCCGGAGCGTTGATGTCAATTCTCATTACATGATCCTCAAATCCAAGCCGTTGTACTTTAATTCTGATAACTACATAGGTCAGTGTCGCTGTTCAGCCCGTACTGTTCGTCGTTATATCTTCTTCTCCATCTATACGTACGGGACCAAAAATCACCAGAGAGTTTTTCTCTCGAAGCATCCTAAGACTCTCTCATCTTTTTTTGACCGTTTTCTGGCCTCAGCGCCATAAATGAGAACCGGGATGATGAGTATCTCATAGATGGTGTTTTTAGATGCTCGAGTGAGGACTTTACATCTCAATTGCCTTCTAAGTCAAAAGAAGCAGCGATCTGCAAGAGTTATAGAGTTATTTTTCGTTTGATTTCAGCGCTGCTGTCGTTGTCGGTGTTAATAGCGGTGCTTAGGTAGACAAAGTCCTTAACTACCTCAAAGTTAAAGGTGTCCATGGTGACGTTTTGTCCAAGACGTCGTTGTTCAATGTCCTTTTATGATGACAGCATAAACTTGGTCTTGCCCTCATTGACCACTAAACCCATCTTCTTCGCTTCCATCGCAATGGTCAAAAACGCTCCACTGATATCAAGCTTTGATCTTCCAATTATGTAATTGGATTAAGCTTTGGAAGATTGTGCCTCTTGTATTGACGGTTGAGTTTTGCATAATTCATTCCAAAACGATGTTGAAGAAGTCGCATGACAGTGCATCGCCTTGTCTAAAAACTTTTTTGACATCAAATACATCAGTGAGATCCTTTCCGACCTTGATAGAGCAGAGTGAACTCTCCATCGTCTTCACAAACAGATAAATTTGACAGGGATGCTAAACTAGACATTGCTCTGTAGAGCTCTTCCTATAGATGCTGTCATACGCGGCTTTAATATCGATAAAGAGATGGTGGGCATCGATTTGAAGCTCGAGGGTTTTTTCCAAAATCTTGAAAATTTGGTCGATAGTGGACTTTCCTGGTCTGAAGCCACACTAATAAGGATCTATCAGGTTGTTGACGAAAGGCTTCAGGCGCTTACATAAAACGGCAAAAAGGATCTTATATGCAATGTTAAGAAGACTGATTCCTCTATATTTAGCGATACTAGAGGTTAACCTTTCTTATGTATCGGACACACTATGCTGAGATTCCATTCATCGGGCATGTTTTT
This sequence comes from Eupeodes corollae, assembly GCF_945859685.1. NCBI lineage: Eukaryota > Metazoa > Arthropoda > Insecta > Diptera > Syrphidae > Eupeodes > Eupeodes corollae. The sequence goes on from NC_079147.1 coordinate 68,252,152, forward strand.
TTCCTACAATATTTGGCAGATAAGTTGGTGCATGCTCCTACCAATGCTTTGAATAATACGGCAACTTAGTTTGACCTCAGTTTAGATATAGCTTATCCTCACTTCATCGAGGTCTGGTAAGCGTAATTGTTGATCTGTGTCGCTTAGGTTGAGTGCTTCTTTGTCCCGAACAGCGGAGTTCGGTTTGTCATCGCCTCAATATAATTTGGAGAAGTGTTCTTTTCGTGTTCTCAACATAGACTGAGACTTTACTACGATGTTACCCTTATCGTCTTTTATTGCTTAGGTTCGTTGCTGGTACCCTTGGGAGTTTCCTGTTGTGACATCCCTCAATCTCCTCAATCGCGAGCTTATCATGCTCTCTTCTGTTCTCTCTATGACGCCGGTTTTCCTCTTTCGTTTTCCGCTCGTAGAGCTCGTAGAGCTTGAAACCTAGCACTTCAGTTAAAGAAAGACGACGTCCAAAGAGATTAGGAATCAGTTTGATATGATCATAGATTAAATTATTCTGGGAATGAGAACTTTGATCCTGAAAAGGTTTGAAATCAGACCCAAGGAAAAAACATGGTTTGATTTGAGCTGCAAGAAGATTATCTGGGTAGGAGAAGTGATTTATGATGTCAAAGCAAGCTCAACTGAGAAAAAAAGGAAAAAGCCCAAACAGCCCAGGAATTACTGCAATGCTCATATTGGAAGGATCAAATTTTTGGTGTGAGCAAAATTTCTGCAACAAATACTAAAATGTCCCAAAGGCAGTACAAATGTTAAGTTTGTAACTAATAAGAAGAATTTTCACGACTAAAGTTTCAGTACCTACGCTTGTTGTCAACGAGACTCCTGTGTTAGCACTTCTGCGAAAGCTTAAGTTCATTTCCAGAACAGTTCGACGTAAATATCGTCCTGGCTTCTAAAGTTCTTGAGCTTGTTATTGATTCTATAGTCGATAGTCTCCTGTATTTTTATCAACATGTATTCCTACACACTATCATAAACTATACTTAAACTCATTCATCTATTCTTATCTTATGAAAACAGCTTTTGTTCAGCCAATTCCCGAAAAATGAGAATTTACTTGTTAAATATTTTGAGGAACGAAGACTTCGTCGACTTTCGTAGCAATATATCTATCTCGCCGCACAGTTGAAGAAATCTTATCATCGTTTTTGGAGAAATTAAGATTATTGCATTCGATATTTCAAAGGCATTTGATAAAGTCTGGCATCTTGCTTTTGCCTTTTTGGTTTTCCAGAAATCACTTCTCTGTTGTATTCAAAATTCTCTTTTTCATATTGCAAGTTGTTTGGGAATGGTTTTAAGTCTGAAATCAACGAAAAAAAATGATAAGATTATTAAACTCCGACCTAAATTGTACTACACAGTGGGGAATATGAAACCTAAGTTTAACGCTTTGAAAACGCTGTCTCTTGTATTGTTAAAGCGATAGGTGATTGCATCGTTGAAACTGAGCAACCAGATGTGCTCGATAGGTGCAACCAGCTCTTGTGGAACGATCACATAAGCAATGATGCCAAAAATGCGGTTAAAACGATGAAAGACTGGTTTCTCTCCTTCTGATCTGGCTACAATATTTAAAATTGTTGCTTCAGAAACTTACTTTAGCTTTCTGGACATTATTTAAAAAGAGCTTTTTAAATAAATAACTGAATCGATTTCTGAACTCATCCTTACTTACAGTTTATTTAACAGATTATGACCTAGTATGTAGGACCCATGGCATGATAGTAAGTGCGTAGGAATGTCATGCTGGAGGTCTTGGATTAAATCCCTGCATGTTCCACCTAAAGGTTTTTGTTCGCGGATACTGCCTTTTGCTGGGAATTTACAAATCCTCCAAGAGTTGTTCTTTTCATGAAAAGTGCTTTCACAAATAAGCCTTTTGGAAGCAGCAACAAAAATGTTGATCCTCTTTTACTTTTTTAAATATCTAAGCATTTAGTGTTTGTAGTATTTAAACAGGATAGGTTTCTAATATCCCATTTCGCTGGGACCAAATATGGCTACCTTAAAGTTCCTGATTAATATTATGGACGCAGTTTCAACAATTCAACATCATAAGCATACATATGTAAAAAAGTGTAGTTAAGTATGCATGGAAATTTATTTATGAACGATGATAAAAGATTTGAGCCCAAAATCGGTCCTTGAGAAACACCTTTTAAAACTGGCAAAAAAGACAAGAGTTCATTGGCAATAAATAGGATAAGGTTGGGAATGAGAATTGAGTGGTTAATTATATCGAAGGCTTTTTAGAAATCCAGCTAAACTAAGAAACTTATGTTATCGTCATCTACTGCTTGCCTTCCGTCACATTTATAAGGGCTGTAATACAGTTTTGCAGTAAATTTTATCACAACAAGTTTAAACTTTCTTTTTGCTAACCACTCCTATACAATTCTTATTGCGATGAACCATACTTGGCTTCTCGATCGCACGTACCACCATTATGGGAGGAGGAAGTTGCGGGACCGAGACTGACCGTTCACTACAGAAGATCAGAAAAGATTTCTTAAATCAAGTAAACGGAACTGTCAATAATAATTGCTATGAAAATGGAACTTTCTTGAATTGCTTCTGATCCGACAAGACAGCTGGGAAATCGTGTGAAGGAATTTTTTTAAAGAATTAGTTAAAAAATTTGTTTTCAATACCTAGTTTTTTAATTTTTTTTTTGTGTTGAAAATTTTGTGTAAAGCAAAATTGGTTTGAGGAAGAACTGTGAGAATTTCGAGTTGAAAAGCTATGTAAACTTTTCCTTTTTTTAAGATTATTGTTTGTTTTGCTTTTATCCTCCTTTTCTTTGTCTGCTTACTTGTACTTTTGACCTTAACGTCAAAATCCTGTCTTCTTGGTATTAAGGGACGCGTTTCCCGCTTTTGCCTTTTTTTGACGAAATTGCTTTCTTTAAGAAATTTTAATCGGTTATGTTCTACCGAAGATTGTCTATTTTATAATTTTTATAGATATTTTTTACCGTACATTGAGAATTGACCTTCTGTCAATCTCAAAACCTCAATTTATGTTTTTTTTGCATAAAAGATCCTGGTTTTTAATCTCGGCTTCGGCCAAGGCCAAAAAATCTTAACAACAGCTAAGTTGTGAACGAAAACCAAATTGAAGAGTTTTTGATCTGTTAAGAAAAGTTTTTATTTGCATTTGCATAATTCTTTCAAAAACCTTATCACTAGTAGTAAAAGGTTTTAGTAAATACTAGCTCTAGTAGTAAAATGTGAAACTAATAGTCTATACTAGATAAATAAATAAATGCGTTGAATAAATGCTGTTGCTTCTCTTTGTTCTCTAATTTACCGTGTTATAATTTTCTTCTTTTTTAAACAATCTGTTTGTGTTACAATTTTTAAGAGTTTAAAATTGAGTGTTTGAGGTTCAATAAATGGCAAAAGCAGAAGGTTCAACATTCTTAGAGTTTGTTTAAATACTAGAAAAGTATGTCGTACATATTAACAAATCTCAACAGCCCCCCATAAAAAAAGCAAAGGCGGAAGCCTTAAAATTGTTTATTCGTGAGTTTCAAGCCAACACTGGTATTTTAATAACAGAAGACCAAGTAAAGAAGAGGATCAATAACATTAAGACTGACGTGAAAAAAAAACCGACCTTAAATCAACTTGAAATAAACCCATCAAGCTTAAAAAATGAGAACAAATTTTCTTAAAGCTTATCAATGCTGACCAAAACCCATCAATTTCAATTAAACAAAATTATTTTTACAATTAATTTTTTTTGTAGGTGGTCTATCTGTTGGTACAGATAACCATAACAAGGAACGAAAAAGATGTAGTTCTTCAAGTAGCGCAGAAGATGACAAACAAGAGTCAGCACCAAAAAGCCAAAGTCGTTTGGAACAGGAGCCCAAAGAAACAATTTCTCTCACTAATAGTGAGCTTCAACGTTTAGTGCTTCTGGAATATTTAAAACTATTGACGATGCAACAGCTTCTTCAGAAAAGGTTGGCTATAAATTACAACGATCATTCGTTGCGCTTAACGATTGCCTCTCAAAATATTTTTTCCGAAGACGGACGAACATTTTGCTGCCTAAAACAACGTTCTATTATGACCCTCTCTTTAGTATGCAATTTGTTATAAGCTTTTTCGAAGTTACTAGTTAGATTTTTGAACGGTGTCATTAGCCATGGTGCAATTCCATATCCCTCCACTGCCAATAATATTGTATTTTCTGACGATCTCAAAATAGGTTCAAGAAAACAATTTTCCAAATCCTTGAATCATGAACTGACCCTGGCCATTCGCAAATAACACTTGCAAACCATTTTCTGGCATTACAGGTCGCTTGAATATTAATGGAGGCATATCCTTTACGGTTTATGTACTCCTCTGAGTGTAAGTGGGGCTTCTTTATTTTGACAAGGGTGCAGTCTTACGCTCCTATACATGATGGAAAACTGTATTTCAAAAGCCAATACTGTTTCGCTTCCAATTGTTGTGGGTAATCGAAAGGAAACTTAATCCAAAGAGAGGATTTATTCACTATCTGTTTTGCTAGTGTACAGTTCTGCAAACAGTACTCTTAACCGGATGTTGCTCCTCCCCTTCTTTCAGATTTAGAACCTAGAGATTTTTTAATGCAAAAGGGATAAATAAATTGATTATCTTCAATTAATTGCAAATAAAATATCTTACCCATAAAATATTCGCTTAACCACTCAAAGTTATATTTTTCAAAACGGTAGAGCATTTTAAAATTATTATTCCCGAGCGTTCTTCGCTCTTTATAAACTTTTTCAGCGATCTAAAATTGAACAAAGCTGCCATATTTATACTCGTAATAAAAGCTCTGCACACCAATTGCTTTGAAAGTAGAGTTGGATGTTGATGTTAGCAATTAACATGAGAAAGCATTTACTAGTAAATGTTCAAGTTGGTATTTAGAAACTTGAAAAATTTGCAGTAAATACTAGAAAGAAAAGTTCGTACTAGTTCTTTATGCACATCAATATAAGTATTTACTATAAAAATTCATCCAAAACTAGTAAACACTACCTTTCCAGAATTTACTATATCTTTTATGCATTTGAAAACTAGTAAATACTGTAAAAATTTACTAGTAAAAGCATTTGCTACCGTTTATGCATACGACTCGATCGTCCATATTAGACGAAAATCCTTACCACTCAAATTATTTGAAGCTGGCCTGCTTTCAAACCCTTGGATGTATATCACATTAGTACAATCAATCCCAGCATACTCAATTTCAGAGGAAGAAGAATGATTTACTACTTGGTTTATCAGTCGATAAAAATTTGGCGACGATGCAGTCGGAAATGTTAAAAATTAATTATTCAGCCCATCAATATTCATGTTATAAGACTTAGACTTCTTTTGCTTACCAATATCAATATCGCGAAGAATTCTATCGGGTTTTTCAACAACAGCGCTACACCTTATTTTTCAAATAAAACAAAACTAATTTTGGAAATCATTGAAATTATTTTTTCTTGTAAGAGAACGTTCGATGCCATTATGTATGGAACTTGATTTCTTTTGCATGGCTTTTACGGGCATGCTTGCAGAAGTCCAGACACTGAACCAAATTTTCGACGGTTGTCAAGCTTAAATCGGTCTGCAATTTTAAGTTCGATATTCGTACGAAGTTCATCAATCGTCACTAGCTTGTTCGCATAGACCATAAACTTGACGTAGCTTAACAAGAAATAGTCTAACGGTGCGGCGTTTAATCGCACGACCGAGGCAGCCAAGCGAATGCACCATTTCGTGATACGTTCCCCAAACTTGGTTTCTAATAAATTGATTGTATCATTAGCTGTGTGGGCTTGTGGCGTAGTCCTGTTGGATTCACATGTCCTTTAAGTCCATATCATTTAATTGGGGCTTCAAATATTCGGTTTTCATTGAACGGTAGCGATCCCCATTCACAGTAAAACCTGCCGGTCTTGATCATCACGAAAGAAGTACCGACCAATGATACCGTCGGCCTAAAAACCAGACCAAACTGTATTTTTTTCTTTATGGAATGATGACTCATGGAGTACGTGTAGATTGCTACCTGAACGATACCGCATAATTTGTTTATTGACAAAGCCATTCAGCCTCAGTAAACTTCATCGCTGAATATGATTTTTCGATGAGAATCCGAATCATTTTCAAGTTGGCCTCTCTTCTAGTGGCCAAGCAGCTTTAGTTTTTGTGTCAATTAAGTCTTGTAGGGATGAAGGCCAAGATCTTTTCGACGTCACAGAGATGCTCAAGGCTTGAAAACAGAGAGACATTGGGCTTTCTGCAACTGAAGCCTGCGCGGCACCAATATTATTGACACTACGGGTATTTCTGTGTCTCACTGGCACAGCAACATTTTGTACTGTGTTTATCTTTCTATCATAAATTTGACAAACCTTATTGAAGAATAATGTCAAAAGAGCGGCAAGAAATTTAGGGTCGTTTGCTTGTTGTTTGTAGCTCCACTTTTGTAGCCTCTCTGTTGAAAAAACCATACTCTATCCCATATTCTATCCCATTCAACCATACAAACATCTTGTTCAAGAGAAATAGTATTTATGTTATGAAAAATTTGGTGGCCTTATTTTATTGAAGTTGAAATTAAGAAAAATAAGATCATGTTGAAAAAAAGCTGGTGCATTAATTTGGTCATAAAATAAGGCATCATTCTTATCACTAACAAAAACAACATCAAGCATTTAATTCAAGCTGTTAGCGTTGGCACATTTAAATTTACAGCCGAGAGATTAAAAGATATTATAGTTCTAATAAGGAAACTTTGAGTTAAAAGGTTGCTGTTAAGGTTACCGCACAGAATAATCTTTGTTGACATCACAGTCATTTCTTCTTTAAGAGTAACGAGGGTTGAAAATTCAAAATATCTCTTAATTAATTATTAAAATAATTATTATTAATAAAAGAAAATAACTCGTTCATTAAATTCAAGTTTACTAAATCAGAACTACATATGTACGTCAAAAAAAAAGAAATACAACTTAACTATTTCTCAACCTGAATGTCTCATTAACCTTAAGCAGTTTTATCAAAGCCATGTCTAAGAAAAGTCTATGTAATCCAGAGAACATAAGCCTAGACTACATATACAACAAAAGAAAATACAAGCATATTAATGTCAAGGGAACTCGCACTTGTTTTTTTTTTAGCAAATGAATACGTCTCGTCTTGTTCATCCTTTGGGCACAATTAATTATTTTGTGATGTCATTCTTCTTCTTCTAGAAAATATGTAGAGCAAATTGTATTAATATTTCCGTTATATTCATGTGCTTTTGGCAAGGATACATCAGATTTTGTTTGTTTTATCATACAACCTACAGAAAAAAAGTCAATTTTATAACAAGACTAAGTTCGTTAAGTATCTGAACTTATTCATCCCTTCATGACCTTAATTGATGGCCATAATATAAGACTAAAAGTCTATTCCAAAAGTTAAACACAACAATTTTATTTTTAACGTTTTTTTGCAAATTTAAAAATTGCATACAAATTCAAATAAAAAAAAGTACGTATACGCCATAGTGAACATTTTTATTAAATTTCAAATAACATGTAAAATAAGAAAACACAATGAATAAGGTAATTCAATATAGTTTGAAGAATTTCTTTTTCTTTTAATATCAACTGTGGAAGTCTCCCAAGAGCTCGCTTGGTCGGTTGCACGAGACAAATACAAATCTATTCCCATTCATTTCGAAGCCAAGAAAATGCAAAGTCGAAAACAAATTGAAAAACAATAGCATCTCGCTGCGCTAGTCGGGTCGACCTTTTAATTTCTCTGCCAACAGAGTTGTAAAAGTAGGCGATTGTTGAATCCACATGAATCCCTGTAAAGGAGGGTCGCTACGCCACGCCACCCCGCCGCTGAGGACATTCCTTGCAATGGCAAGATTCCAGTCTTTGAAATTTAAAAAAAGTTTAAAAGAAAAAAACAACACAAAATCGAAGAAGAAAAGAAACCCTTGTCGTTCTTAGGGGTGAGCGGAGTGTGGAGCGATTCGAAAGGAACTTAAACAAAAATCTTCGTCGTTTTATTATGTTGTGTTTTTGTTGTTTGTGTTTTTCTTTTTCTATGGGAACCGTTTATCTTTTAACGGAGCTTTCAGCATCCTCGTATGGCTTATCTGGAATCGTTGTAATGGATTTCCAAATAAATACCCTCGGGGAGTTTTCAGTTTTCAGTTTTCCGTTTTCCAATTTAAATCCTTTTTCATGGCGATTTCAGTAAAATAGTTTAAGTTTGTTGCTCTGCTTTGCTATTGCTTGGAGATGACGGCGATTTCCTCGTTTGTTTGGAAAATCGAAAGACACAGTCACAGTCACAGTCTCAGTCACATGAGGGTGTTTGGCACAAAGGGTAAATGTGTTTTTTTCTGTTTGGTGGTTAAGGGAGGAGAGGATGATGGAAGGAATATCTCATCGAATTAATGGGCCATGATTGTAGATACTATATATACGTTTATAAAATTCGGTAGATATTCTTAGATAGATAGTGACATAGTGGATTCACTGAGAGAGGGATGAATTTTCTTCAAAAAACTGTTACAGTTACAATAATAGAGTTGTGATGGTTATCGAAACAGGATTGAAAATTTGAGATGAGTGCATTCAGAGAAAATTATTCGCCAACGATTGAGTGGGTGTTATATTGGAATTGAAATTGAAATATATACTACGTATCATTATGTGCGGTTGATGTTGTCTTCTGTTTTGTTAGAAGTTAGAAATAAAGAAAGACATTTATCCAATTGTTGAATAAAAATAGTATTTCTATTTGAGTGCGAAACAGGGAACACACAATTTTTGGAGAAAAGGGGTTTATTTAGCATAACAAAGTTTGATGGGTATTTTTATTTTATGGTGTGATGTAAGTTAAAGAGAAACTTTGATAATTTGATTACGTGCTCGATAACGACACTTTTTTTTACAACTTGAACTTCTTTTTACTGCCATTTATTTCTTTCATACTCATGCCCCTGAAAGTCAACAAAGGTAATTTGAAAACTTAGCACCTCATCAATAAGTGTGATATTTAAAAGAATAAAATCTACAATATTTATAAAATCCCTACAAACCTAACCACAATCAGCTAAATTGATTGAATTTTCTGTATGTGTTCGTCCACAGTTGGAGTTGGAGTAGTTGGAGATTCCAATCATGTTGCATTTTAAATTCATGGGTATAGCTTGTTGCCATTATTCTTTTCCCACCATGCTCTTGCCATACATATTAGAAAGGATGCTACCCATCAATTTTTACCACAAAACTGTCACTGTACCAACTCCTTTAGTTTCATATGATTAGATTTTTCCATGAATAAAACTTGACATCCTTTCGACTTCTCAAGAATTTAATATTCTGTCTGACACCATCCAAATTATTGTCTTGTTGTATCCTCATACTGAATCATCACCCGTATGATTTCAATCTTCACAATTCTTCGTGGCTTCCCCATTCGGTCCAGATAACATCCAAATCTTACTCAATTTGCCAATGAGCCTACTCGAATATCGGACGTTAATGTCCGAGCAGAAAATACACTTGACTTCTTTCTCACTTTTGATTCACACACATGGAACCACAATGTCTACTAATTTCTTGTGTCAAAAAATGAAAAGAGCTCCATAGAGAAAAGTTTGACAGTACGAGAAAGCCAAGTAGGATGGTATCAATGATTTCTTCCAGATCTTCAACTAGTCACTATGCTTCTTTGGTAGTGACGTAGACTCCAGTGCAGATATGAATACTAACATGATTCGTTTAGGAATAGAAACCTTTGCCCCGTTTAGGGTTGAATGTATTAAACCCACATGGAAAGAAATACATTGCAAATATTACAACGTCAATATGGATGTGAACGCAGTACTTTTTGGCTTAGAAGATTTCCATTGGATAAAAAGTTGTAAGCATAGTTAATTAGGCCATATATACATTAGTGTTATGTCCCTTATTTTTACATTGGAGTAATAACTATTCACAGTAATCCAAGAAGGGTATCGATTGTCACGCCATAAATTATCAATTATCGCGGGAAAAACTAGTAGCATTGCGACAACTACGGTACAGTATGGGGCTGAAAGCAACGCTGTCTCGTCAAACTTACTATGCGCCCTTGTGTTACAAGCAAAGATTGTGGTACCATATTGTATAGTACATAATCTCATACTTATAGGAGTTGTTGCAAGTCAATGTAGGAATATCATCGATACTTTTTTAGTATGGGTCACCAGGCCATATTAGCATTGTCGAAAATGCTATAAAATTCTATCATGGTTCGATTCCAATGCTGCAAAAGGTTATCCAGGAGAAAGAGGTGAGCTTAAGGTGGTTAAGAGCCAACCCAACAGAGAAAAACCAGACAATTTTTAAACAAATTTTTGCATGATCAAAAATTTCGGTGAAAAATACTGCAATGTCCCAAAGGCAGTAAGAATTTTTGGTCATTCGTAAAAAAACATACAAAATTCTTTCTCTTCCTTGGTTCCTACTCTTGTTTCAATGACACTTTCTTAGTTAGCTCTTTTGATAAAGTTAACTTGTTTGTAAGGCAATTCACCAAAAATCCCACCTTACAATTTTCATGGCTCCCCTAGTTCTTAAACGCATAATGGTGTTCTCAAAACCCACCTCTGTCTATCAACTCCTACATTTACATCCCCGTGGTGAACATCGGGTGCCTAGTACCTCAACTGGAGATTGGGTTCCAACCCCAGTGGAAAGTTGTGGAGGGCAGCAAACGAGAGAGGGGGTAGAGGTGTTTCCACTAAGGCACCTCTACTTATTCAGACGGCAGCGGAGGAATTCCCAAAATGGAATCAACTGTGGCGTCTACAGTTCCAGTAAGGTTGAACTACTTAGTGAACACCTTATAGGGCTCCTTCCAATTATTCGGAGCCGAGGCCTATAAGGAGCGGTTTTATCCGGCTCCCCTTCCTTGGAGCTATGCTAAGGATCTGGAATTCCAGGTTGGGGGTTGTGCCGTTGGGGTGATTTCCTGGCCACGTAAAAAATACTTTTAGTTGCGAAGCATCAACAAACCTCGAATTCGGCAACATTAGCCTAATATGCGCAGAAGAAAAAGATGACAACAACAAAGATATTTTCTTCGAGCTCTTAGACAAAACATATTAGGAGTGTCCTAGCTACGATATTAAAATCACCCTGATCAATTTTAATGCCAAGCTAGGAAGGGAAGACATTTTTGGTGGAATATTCGGGAAGAACAGCCTGCACGACAACACTTCCGACAACGGATTCAGGCTCATAGATTTTGCTGCGGGGTGAAACGTCATGGTAGCCAGTACGCGTTCTTCACATATCAACATCCACAAAGGAACTTGGACTTTTGCAGATCAATCTACCGTTAACCAGATTGACCATATTGCGATCGCCACCAGACACGCTTCCAGCATCATGGATGTATGAACTTTCCGAGGAGCGTACATCGACTCGGAGCACAACCTCGTTGTAGCCAAGGTAGCACTTCGGATTTCCAGACCCAAGTCAAAACATTGAGGTGCTGGGAGAAGGTACAACGTTGAACGGCTACAATCGCCAAAGATCCTCAAATCGTTTTCCGACCGAGTTACAAGTAACCTCTCTCGAAGTTCTCGGCCGCTAACACAATGTATCGAAAACCAGTGGCAACATTGCCAAGATGCAATCAAAGAAGTCGCCTCTGATGTGCCGGATTTCAAACAGCCACCAACAAATAACCACTAGTTTGATGAGGAATGTCGGCAGGCAAATGCAGCCAAACAACAGGCACACAAAGCGGCGCTGCATAAAAAGACGAGAACTGCTCATGAGCTCTATGAGCAGTAGAGGCGAGAGGAACGCCGACTTCTCAGAAGGAAAAAAAAAGGGCATGAGAAACTTGGGGTCGAAGATGTTGAGAGGTTTAAAAGCAGGAATGAAGTTCGAAAGTCTTATGAAAAGTTGTAACGAAATTCACAGGTACATAAACCTAGAACCGAAGGCTGCAAAGACCGTATAACGGTGAAGACGTGCCAAATTCCGCTGTCAGGCAATATGATCCATTCAACATAGACAACGGTAGCCAACAATCCCGTCCTCCCGAATTAGACGAAGTAAAGATTGCCATATCTAAGTTGAAGTCTAATAAAGCCGCTGGAGTGGATGGCTTGAATGCCGAGCTCTTTAAAGCAGCTAGGGGTAAGTTGGGTAGGAGAATGCACCAACTTATCTGTAAGATTTGGTCGGAAGAAAACATGTTCGATGATTGGAATCTCAGTATTGTTTGCCCGATCCTGAAAAAGGGACCGACTATAGAGGAATCAGTCCTCTCTGCTGTAATATGTGACCGTCTAAAGCCCATCGTCACCAACCTGATAGGTCCTTATCAGTGCGGTCTTAGACCAGGAATGTCCACAGTTTATCAAACATTCACATTACGGCAGATCCTAGAAAAAACCCAAGAACACCAAACTGACGCCAACCATCTTTTCATCGATTTCTAGGCCGCATATGACAGAATCTACAGGGACGAGCTGTATAGAGCCATGTCTTGTTTTGGCATCCCTGCCAAACTCGTCTGTTTGTGCAGGATGACCATGGAGAACTCAAGCTGCTCCATAAAGGTTGGAAACAACTGAACAGAACCTTTCGATGTCAAAAAAGGTTTTAGACAAGATGATGCGCTGTCATGTGATTTTTTTAATATAGTGCTTGAAAGAATAGTGCAAAGGTCACACGTCAACACTAGAGGTAAAATCTTTCAAAAGTCTGTCCAATTTCTAGCTCATGCTGATGATATTGGCATAATCAGAAGAACTCAAATGGGTTTAACGCTTAACGAGGGCAAAACAAAGTACATGCTGTCACCAAGAAAGGACATACAACACCGACGTTTTGTTCAAAACGTCACTATTGACAGACGCATCATTCAGGAAGTCAAGGACACAGAAAACAACACCAGCGCTGAGATCAAACGCAGAATAACTATTGCTGTTTCTTTGGACTAAGAAAGCAATTGAGTGGTAAAGTCCTCTTTAGAGGGACCAAAGTGTTGCTATATAAGACCCTTATCATCCCCGTCCTGCTATACGGTGCAGGAGCATGGACTATGACAAAAGCGGATCAAAGCACTTTGGAGAGAAAAGTTCTTCGTGTGATCTACGGTCCAGTATGTATCGAAGGGGAGTGGAGGAGAAGATGGAACGACAATCTGTACGGGCTGTACAGTGACGTAGACTTAGCCAGAAGGGTAAAAGTCCAACGACTAAGATGGCTGGGTTACGTAGAGCGCATGGAAACCAATTCTCCGGCCCGGAAAGTCGTCAAATCCACACCTACAGGACAGCGCAGTAGAGGAAGACCGCGGATCAGGTGGCGCGCACAAGTGGAAGGTGACCTCACCCAACTTGGAGACCGAAACTGGAGACATCTAGCTAGGGACCGAGCTAAATGGAGAAGTTTGTTGGGTGAGGCCCTAGTTCACACAGGACTGTAGCACTACCTTAAGTAGGTAAGTAAGTATTCATAGGAAGCTTTTGTTCTCTTAAAAATTCTTCAACTTAAAAACAAACCAGAGTTTAGTAACTTTAAAAATTTGGCGAAAAAAACACTTGTGTGATAGGAAATTGCGTCTGTATCTTCCAATATTATCATAAATATACATGTTAGTAGATATTAAAACATTTACAGTAATTTTTTTGTTTACTATCTGAAATTCGTTATTTTGTTCGTTGTATAGAACTTTTAATGGACTTAAAAAAAGTGTTCGTAACATTCATCATTCATTATATCGGCATTCGTTATACTGGACCACCACTGTATTTCTCGTATTAAACGAAAGCAGTTAAAGAAAGAGCTCCGTTTGGCCCTACAAAAAAGCCAACTAACACGGTCCCAATGATTTCTTCCAGATGTTCAACTAGTCACTGTGATTCCTTGGAAGTGACGTAAGCTTCAGTGCAGATATGAATACTAACATGATTTGTTTGGGAATCGAAACCTTTGTCCCGAATAGGGTTAAAAGTATTAAAATAATGGTTAAATCATGGCTGCAAAGAGGTTATCCACGAGAAAGAGGTGAGCTTCCGGTGTTTTAGAGCTAACCCAACTGAGGAAACCCAGAAAAAGTTTAAAAATGTTTTCATGGTCAAAAATTTCGGCGAAAAATACTGCAATGTCCCAATGTCAGTAAGAATTTTTGGTCATTCGTAAAAAAACATAAGAAATTCTTCCTCTTCCTTGGTTCCGACTCTTGTTGTCAATGACACTTCTTTAGTTTGCTCTATTGATAAAGTTAAATTGTTTGTAAGGCAATTCACCGAAAATCCCACCTAACAAGTTTCATGGCTCCCCCAGTTCTTGAACGCATAAATTATTCTATGGAAATAATTTTTTTTCGTTCTCCAAATGTGGCGAGGGTAAATCCGATAAACCCGTTGGTCCAGATAGTGTTCCTGCTATTTTTCTGAAAAGGTTCTTCCACAGTAGACAAACCACTGCGTAAGCTTTTTCATCCATCTTATTCTTTTGGGCTTGTTCAGAATAGTTGAAAAACTGCATTTGTTCAGCCAATACCAACAAAGGCGGATCTTACGCTAATTATCGACCGATAGCACGTCACTTCGTTCTAAGATCACGCAAGGCTGAATAATTATTAGCTTAAAAAATATATTGAGGAATGGAATTTCTTAATAATCGGCAATACGGCTTTCGTGGTAATAGGTCCACTGGTGATCTCATGGTTCATCTCACCGAACATTCAGTGGAGCAAATCTTTACATCGCTTTGGAGAAAGTGTAAGATTATTACACTTGCTACTATAAAGGCATTTGATAAAGTCTGCTCTTTTATCGAAAATGCGTGCCTTTGGTATTGACGAATCTCTTCTTCGTTGGATTACAAATTTTTATTCGAAACGTTCAATACAAGCTGTTTTTTACGGAATCAAGTCTGAATTTGTTTTAGGATCCATTCTCCACAACCCTCATTTTTATAATTGATATATTGTCTGCTCCTTCTAATCCAATACATTGTTTCACTGACGATAGCACTCTTACCTTTCTATATTCGTTTCCAGACTCGCCACCCTCTTCTTTGGATGTGGAACTGCGACCGCTAAATTTGATAATGTTATTAAATTCCGATTTACACAGCATTTTACAATGGGAAATAAAAAACATGTGGAATTTAAAGCTTCGAAAATCCAATGCTGTATTGCGTCATTAAATCGAGATTTATTACTTCCTAGTAGTACCTGTTACATGATGGTAAGTGCGTTGGTCTGTCATGCCAGAGGTCTTGGCTCTTCGGTCCCTGCCTATGCCATCTAAAGTCTTTTCACGGGTACTGTCTCTTGCGAGGAATTGAAAAATTCTCCAAGAGTAACTCTTGTCATGAAAAAAGTGCTTTCTCAACTTAGCCGTTCGGATTCGACACATAAACTGTAGGTCCCCTCCATTCCTGACAACAGTTAGTAAGTAAGTTATTCATTTATTTACATTTCAATATACAAAATAGAATACAAATTATGAATTTAAGAGCCTTCAGTTTGGTTGGCAAAGTTTATAATTTTAAAATTTAATTTAATTTTCAATAATCAACAAAAAAAAAAGAACTAAAGTTCAAACGTATTCTGATATCAATAAAAGCCGTAACTTGTAAACTGTTTTTAGGAAATTGCTAAGGGTTTTCCAGTCACACTCGTTTAGTAGTTGGATAGTTTCTTTCATAGTATTTGATTGTTTTTTAAAGGAGAGAAATTTGCCTTTTTGCTTTGAATATTTTGCATAAACTTATGATATGAAAGCAATCTTCTTTCGATCTTAGGTTGCAAAGCGTACAGAATTGATAAAAGCTTCCATTATAAATTTTACCATTTAAGGAAATGAGCTCACAACTTTCTTTGAATATCATGGATATTTCATCATAGCTAAGTGAGTCGTGAAAGTAGTTTTCCTTGTTTCGATTAATAATATAAGATTCTTCTTTCGGATTTCCGAACCTTAACGATGAAGGCATCTCGAATAGAGTCTTCGTTTTTCTGAATAATGCGGAAGAGTTGGTCTTTGAAATTACGATGGTTGTTCACATTAATATGTAAGGTTTCCCCACAAGCGTTGTCAATAGATTGCCATCTTTCATACCATTAGTCCCTATTTCGCAATTCATACAAAAGTAGTTTTTTTGAAAGCCTTGATTCCTCATAATGACAACATACCTTTATTATGAAGTCAGCCTGTGACTTGAGTGTTTTTGTCAAGAGTTTTGGTAGTCCGCAGTCCGTTACGCGGTAGCGTAACAAGGCGTATTTTGGGGTAGATTAAAGAGCTTTTTTATGAAATTCCTATATGGAATTTCTCAATTTACTCGTACTCATATGACCCCCAAACTTAAGAAGCATATCAAAGACTTGATTTAACTACTGCATTGAATATCTTATATTTTGCAGATAAAATTATTCTTTTGTTGGAAAACACATTTTTCCATGATAGGTTTAGCAAGTTTTGAGAGCTATTGGCTTCTTCGGTTAAGTGTTTGTTGAAATTTAAAGCCGGACTAAGTTTAACTAACAAATATTTGACCTCTTAAGCGGTTTCTAGAAAATGACCGTCATAAGTCCATTGCCTTTTATTGCGAACTTTTGGATATCGCGCAAACACCATCATTTTTGACTTCTCTGTATTAATTATAAGTCTCAATCTTTTGCAATAACACGATAAGCGATTAATAATTAATTGCATATGTTCAGGTGATTCAGAGAGTATGACAAGGTCATCTGCATATAACAACCCATTAATGGTAGTATTTGCAATTCTTACTCATCCGGGAAGATCATCTACTACGTCTTTTATAAACAGAGAGAACAACAATGCACTGAGGAGACAGCCTTGTTTCACGCCAGTATTTGTCTCAAACCATTCTGAATAGAATGAGCCATCCCAAACTGCTGCATTTGTGTTAGTGTGCATTTTTTTTATCACACTTATGAAGTTGGACGATATGCCAAGTTGTGAGAGCTTATAGAAGTGCGCATTTCTGTTAACCAGGTCAAAGGCAGCTTTAAAGTCAACAAAATATGAGTAACATTTTTTGTTCCTGGCATAAAACGCTTTGACAATGGATGACAGAGTAAAGTAGCCAGCTTGAAGATCAGATAGGATATTTTTCCGTTAGACCCACTTTCAAGTCTCTCTACAAGAACGCCACAGAATATTTTCGCTATTACATTCATAAAAGAAATTCCTCTGTAATTTTCCACAACGTCAAAAGGTCCTTTTTTGTGAATAGGAAATATTACAGAATTTTTAAAAGAAGAAGGGATTTTAACTGTGAAGAAAAATTTGTTGTACAGAATTTGGAGATTGTTAAAAAATGTAGGTGTAGCATTTTTAAAAAACTCATATCAGTAGCGAAAGATCTGTCATCTATGCATGACGTGTTTAATTCTACTGTATCATTAAACCTACAAAATTCTAAAAAGAAATCGTTCTTCTTCAATTGAAGACCTTTTGTCTTCGAACAAAGTGCGTAAAATCAATAACTTAGCCATGGCGAATAGTGTTGAAGATTCCAGAACAAATTTCTGGACACCTTTACAATGTCTCGGCGATGATGAAATGGATAGTGAAGTGATTGTGGAACCCAAAACAATTAAGAAGGAGCGAATTCCTCCAATTAAAGTGTTGCAAAAACCCAGTGAATTTATCCATAATCTTATGAAAACAATCAAAATATCTGATTATACAATCAAAAAAATGTCCATTGGAATAAAAATTCAGTGTGAAACTATTGAATCACACAAAAACGCATGCGATGCCTTAAAATCAGCTGATTGTCAATTTTTTTCTCATGATCTCTCTACCGAAAGATCATTTAAAGTAATTCTTTTTGGTCTCAATAGATGAACTTAAATCTGAACTAATTAAACTCGGTCTTAAGTGCAGAGATATAAAATTAGTGTCCAAACGATATGAAAAATACATCGAAACATTATACATTGTGTATTTAGAACAAGGTTCGGTACGGCTTAGTGACCATTAGTGAAAATCCATTTTTCGTACCCAAGTTAAATGGTACAATCAACGTCGTCGTAGAGTAAATATTACCTAGTGCCACAACTGTCAAATGTTTGGACACGGGGAAAAGAACTGCCACGTTAAAACATTTTGTGCAAACTGTTCCGGTCACCACAAAACCAGTGAATGCAACGTTTCTGATAAAATCCAATGTGCGAACTGTAAAGAGTGTCACAAATCGACTGATCCTAATTGCAAGAGCAGGCAAAACTTTTTGAAAATTAAAGAGAAACTATCACACGGTAAGTGGCAGATTCCCATTCAAAATCATACCCAACCTATGCGTCCAGCTACGTCATTTGTCAAATCAATGGAGAATTTCCCACCTCTTAAACCTTTACCGAAAAGAGTCCAAACTAATAACCTGAGGAATACTAGCATACCTACACAATCGGCCGCAGCCCCTTCATACCCATCTCCACCTTGCCCAAGTCAAAAGTGGTCAAACCAGCTTAGTGGGCAAGCAACAACTACTGATGATACTCTATTTTCAATGGAAGAGATCCAATCTCTAACCGTAGAGATGACAACTCAACTTAGCCACTGCTCAACAAAAGCAGAAAAATTTAATGTTATCGCCCAGTTAGCGATTAAGTACTTATATAATAAAAATGACAAGTAATCATTTGTTAAGTGTTATATGTTGGAATGCACTAGGCATTAGTAGCCAAAGTATTGAATTTTTCTCTTTCTTAAGCAGAAATAACATTGATATCGGTTTGGTCTCTGAAACTTGGCTCTCTAATAATGCAACTCTTTCTAACTCTGAATACAATTGTTATAGAGTAGATAGAGTTGATAGAACTGGTGGTGGTGTTGCCATCGTTGTGAGAAAAACAATTAAACATACACTTTTACCAGTAATCAATACCAAATACATTGAAAATATCGGGTCGCTCAAGGAATTCCTTGCGGGGCGAACACTTTAAGTCATAGCGATACAAATTTAGACACTATAGAATCCAATGAACAAATAGATAGTTGTATCAATGTCTTTAATACTACTATTTCTGAAAGCATAAATTTATCCGTTCATAAGAAATCTGATCAGAAAAAAAAGCTACCACAACATATTTTAAATACTATTAAGCTAAGGAACCGTCTTAGACGACAGTGGCAGCGTAATCGTATTCCAAGATTAAACATTGAAGTTAAGCTACTTAATAATACAATAAAAACTGAAATTTTTATGTTCCGAAACTCTGAATGGAATTTAAAACTCCAATCTTTAGATAAAAATAGTAGACCATTCTGGAACATAGCTAAAGCCTTAAAGAAGAAAAATAGTTTTGTTCCTTCATTTCAAAACAATCATAATATATGTATTACTAATACCGATAAGGCAAATGCCCTTGCAAATACTTTTTATGATAATCACAGTGTTTTCAACAATTTGAAAATACTGTGCAAAATTCTATAACCAATTTTAATTCATTAATTCTTGACGTACCTGACAACTTTTACGTTGGTATGGATGATTTGATCCCCATTATTCGAAAACTTCAAATAAGAAAATCTGTAGGATTCGATGGAACAAAAAACATTTTTCTTAAAGAATTACCAAGGAGTGGTTTTGAATATCTTGTATTTATATTCAATTGCTGCATTAAGTTTCAATACTTCCCTATATCCTGGAAAGTGGCTAAAGTTGTACCAGTTTTAAAACCCGGGAAACAATCAAATGACCCAAAGAGTTATAGACCTATAAGTCTCTTAAGTTGCACAAGCAAAGTATTTGAAAGACTTATCAAATTCAAATTAAATGATTTTATTTATGAAAATAATATTTATCCACCTCAACAATTTGGCTTTCGTGAACAGCATAGCACTGTTCAGCAAGTAAATCGAATAACTAAGCATGTTCGTTCTAATTTCAATTTTCAAAAATCAACTGGCCTAGTTCTCTTAGACGTGGAAAAAGCTTTTGATAGTGTTTGGCATAATGGTCTGATCTATAAAATGATAACATTTAATTTCCCATTATACCTTATTAAAATAGTACAAAGTTTTTTGACAGATAGATATTTCGCCGTTTATGTAAGTGGTGATTTATCTCAAAAGCTTTGTGTGCCAGCTTTATATATACTGCTGACTTTCCTCAGCTGCCCAATTGTGAATCGGCTATATATGCCGATGATACTGCCATTTTTTCATCTGATGTACTTAGTTTCTGTATTGAAACTAATCTACAATCAGCTTTAAACATTTTAGACAGCTACTATACCAAATGGAAAATTCAAATTAATGCTTCAAAGACACAGGCAATCTTTTTTTCAAGAAAAAGGAAGTCCTGTTTTCTTCCCAGCAATAATCTGATGTTAAACAATACGAATATAATTTGGGGAACCTCGGTAAAATACTTGGGAATACACTTGGACAAAAGACTTACTTTCAATGAACATGTACAAAAAACAATATTAAAAGTTAATAAAACAATAAAAATTTTGTATCCGCTAATTAACAGAAAATCTCTTTTGAACAATGACAATAAGTTGATAATCTTTAAAGTAATTTTTCAATCAATTATGCTATACGGGAGTCCAGTTTGGGGACAGTGTTCAAAAACGCATATAAGAATATTACAAATCGCTCAAAATAAAGTTTTGAAGTTAATGCTCAAACTTCCATGGCATTTTTCAACTAGCGAATTGCATAATCTTACCGATGTCGATTATGTTTCTGACAGAATTTTAAAGCTAAAAGAAAATTATGATATTCGATGTCAAATTTCAGATAATGTTCTTATTACAAGTTTAATTAATTCCTAGCTTCTACCATTGTTGTTTATTAATATTATGTACAAATTGTATTATTTTTTTTTTAATTTATTTATTATCTTATTCATTATTGCATATTTATGTTTTATTATTTATTTACTTATTTGTTTGTTTATTTATTATTTATTTATGTAATTATTTATTTACTTATTTATTTATAAATTTATTATTTGTCAATTTATTGTTTTTATTTATTAATTCACTTATTTATTATTAACTTACGAATTTATTATTTATTAACAACTTATTCAATTATTTATTTATTCACTTACTTATTTATTTAATTATTCATTCATCTGTCAATTTAAGTAATTCCATGTTCTTGTTTACTTCTTTTTCTCTTTAGTACCTATAAATTCTGTGATATTAATTCTAATTAAAAATAAAAAAAAATATATATATATAAATATATGCACATAAATATAAATATTTTTACCTTATCTTTAGTGAAACTGATCACAGTACATACTTTTTTTTTTATATATATAACTCTTAATTAGGAGGTTTTCATGACCTTTCCTCCTCAAACTAAATTATTTTTTAAAACTTAATAAATTGTGCATTATTTATAATATTTTTCAGAAGTAAGGTAGTTCTAACCATAACTCTGTAAACTGGGCGATAGCAAAAATGTTATAATTGTATAATTGGTCAATAAACAAACTCAAACTCAAAAAAAAAACTCATATGGAATCCCGTCTTCACCTGGAGATTTTCCATTCTTCACATTTAGGATCACAGCTTGTTTTTGCTCAATTAATATATCAGCGTCTAATGTTTCATCAACAGTTAATGGTTCAGGGTAGGAGAACATTTAATTAGAATTGTAGGAAAGAAGATGCCTGAAGTGAGCTGAAAGATCTTCAGCAGATACACCTGCGCCTATTTTATATTTCATCCTATTGATCTCCCTCGCGATTCTCCATAAATACTTTGAGTTTCTTGTTTGACCTAATGCTATTGCTTGTAGATTTTCAAATTCAATTTAATTTGAAGGTTTTTGTAATATGTGTTAGCTTCGATGTACCAAGTTTTTGGTCGATGATTGTAAGAAGTTCGCATGGCTCCCAGTAAAGCAAAAGATTTTGTGCGTGCTTTCCAACAGACCTTATCGAACCACTTTTGTTTATAAGAAGTGTTTTGACTCATAGTTTTGATTTGAAATGAATGATTTGATGAATTTCAGTTTTACAATAAAATTGTTTTCACTGAGTTTAACAGCTAGTGACATTTGAGGTGCTTCGTTGCCCAGCAAAAGTTTGGTTAAGCCTTCAATCTTTGCCTGTAAGTCTTCGGTGATTTTTTGGATGAAAAATATCAGATTCTTTCCACGTATTTCACGGCTTTGTAATTCAAGTTCCTCTTCTACAACACAGCATCGCATTTTAAAATCGCGAACTTGCTTTCATAAATCTTGGTTTTGATGCAGCAGATGATCAAGTTCCTGGTTTAGTTTGCAGAGGTCTTCTTTAGTTGCCAGATTAGCTATAGCAATTTTAAGAGAGCTGTCGGCAATAGCCATAGCCATATTTTGGGTTACTTTAAAGATTTTGGAAGATGGGTTAATATTTGATGAAGTTTGACAATTTTTTCTCTTGTTGTCGGTCATGTGACACGGTAATCAGTTTGAGTGATTGAACTTTCGGCTTAAACACATTGTTACCTGGTATTTCAATTTTTTGGTTGGTAAAAAGAAGACTTCAACTGCACTTTAAAGATTTAATTAAACGGTAAAACATATTTTAAACTATTCCTCACAACATTTTTCGCACACACGAATGGTTGAGAGTTGTAAGTCACTAGGCCCTAGTTCTCAACGGACTGTTGCACTTTATTTATTTATCCTTCTTGCCATTATTTATGAGTTGAAATTCTATCAACAAAACTTATAATCTTGACATCCTCGGAATATGCATCAGTATTCACTAATCAGCTTTTATGGAGCGAGTTTAATGATCGCTGCTCTACCGAAATAGCCAGTTGAATTCCTCCCATTCACAATTCATCCGTAATATTACCGCTTCAGGGAATACCCCTTAGTTTTCCCTTGAACCCAACTTTGGCTGAGTGAGTGGGAAGAGGATTCTGTTGCACTACTACCTCCGCTTACAAGATCCCATTGACTCCAGATTCAAAGGCCCACGTACAACAATTTCGTAAGCACTTAAAAGTTTGAGCCTGAAAGATTCTTGAATATGTTAACAGAACAAAGTTAAAACATCTGTCAAAATCCACAGAGAGTGTTATTTTTTGACATTGATTGTGGAGCTATGGCAAAATTGCATGCAATATTTCTTTAAAAAGTCTTATTCCACTAAAATCGAAATCCTTCTGGTCTTTTTGCGAACCAAATTCCCAAATCGAGCTATCATCCGTGATGTCGAATTCAATTGGTTGCCTTCGAGTTGTAATTTGGACTTTTTGAATTGTAAATAACCGATAACAATTTGGAAATAATTCAAGTACCTAGGGCCAATACCAAAAGCCTCAAAGAATTAACGATGTATTGGAAAATAGAATCACACAATATTGGCTGATTCCAAAACAGCTGAGTCAGAAGCAGAATATTGGTAATATATGTGCTTATAAAAAAAATAAATTGGGTGGCGCAACAGTCCGTTGAGGACAAGGGCCTAGTGACTTACAACTCCCAATAATTCATGTGTGCGAGTAATGTTGTCAGGAATGGAGGGGACCTAAAGTTTATATGCCGAATCCGAACGGCTAATTTGAGAAAGCACTTTTCATGACAAGAGTTACTCTTTGAGAATTTGTCAATTCCTCGCAAGAGGCACTACCCGTGAAAAGACTTAAGATGGCATAGGCAGGAATCGAACCCAAGACCTTTGGCATGACAGTCCAACGCACTTACCATCATGCCACGGGTACTACAAGATATTTGCTTATACTAACACAAAAGAAAATTGTATACAAAATAAGAAAATTGTATTCGGACCACTTTATATTTGTCACAAATATTTTTCTTTCTCTATTCTAAGAAGGTTAATTTGCTGTTACAACGTCCTAGTCTCTTGAATTTATTTTATTTTTGCTATTAAGTTCATGAAAACGAATATTTTTTTAACTCTTACTTAAAAATACATCAAAAATATCCAAAGTCTGGGAAGGTGTTAAAAACAAAAATATCGTCTTTCTTTATTAGACGAATGGAAAAACCGCATCAAACACTCCTCGGATTCACTTTCAGCAAAGCCATCATCACCTAAGCAAACTAGCAGTCTCCGTTATCTTCTTTTCAAATCATTGTGTCCTATTCTCTTTCTTGTTTTCTTTATTGTGGAATACTCATTGTTTTAAAATGCCACGTCATCATCATCACAGTCATCATCCTGCTTGCCTGCAGTCTCCAATTTTCAATCCTCATCTCTGGTCATACCGTCTAAGGTTTCAAATCCTGCTAGAAGAAAATGTTATTTTGTGCGTTGTCTGAGATGTTGGTTGTGTCCTCATCGTCGTCCTTGTTGTCCGTCGTCGCTCGTTGAGGTCGTTTCAATTTCAAGCATTTATGTCTGAATTCTATCTGGTTTTTCCTTTCACTTGTACCTATACTCTATACATATATGTTCCAAAGCTCTTGGCTTTAATGTGTTTGGAGACTAAATGCATTCCACCGCCATCGTCGTCATCGTCATCGTAGCCTCAAATGATAATGCATATACAATATACATACATAGGTAAGAGAATCCTGTACGGTTCAGGAGGATGAATACCAGAAACGAACCTGAGCTCTAAGCTCGGAGCACACAGCTAGCCAAATATTCAGGAATCTAAACAGAACATGACAAAAAAGACATTTATAAATGATGATGATGTTGTTGGTCCTTCTCTTGCAATTTGCAAAACAACCCGTCGGCCGCCGCAAACAAGATGTCGTGCCAGGACAGGTACGGTACCTTACGTAGTTAGCTATATCCTTTTGCTACTTTGCTTTTGTGAATTTTAGACAATACTTTTTATGCTGTGTGTTGTGTCTTGTGTGACACTGAAGCTTTCATACGATATTTGTGTGTTGAGTTTTGTAGGATCTGAAGGCCTTAAGTCTATATCCTAAAACTACCTAATCCTAGTCAGAGAGTGAAGTGACACATCCAGAACAAAAGGGACGAAATCACTCTCGGTTCTGCAAGAGACGACGACGATGACGTTCAACAATAATTCGTAGAATTCTTTTGAATATTGTTAATTTCATGGCACTTGGTGTGAAGTGAATGATGGAGCCAGAAATGAGGTTGGTTAAAGGCTTTGGATCAAATCAAAGTCATAAATATGTATCTGTATGAAAACTTCGTCTTAGGCGTCAAAAATAAGAAAAAGCTTATAGGTGTTGTGTGTTTGACTAATTCTGATGACCAGAGTGATGTTAAGGTTAAGGTTTTCTTTTATTATAGGAATTTTCTTGGAGCTCAAGATCAGAATGTAGGTAAGATATAAATGACACACCATCAGGTGTATACGACACACACTAGTCTTTTATTTAACTTGAATTGATATGATATGGTACATAAGGTTACAGTCTAATATTCTTAATCAGTTGGGGGAACAAGTCCTATAAAGTTTGTATTCTTTCGAGTCTTGTGTTGATTTGAAATGATTTTATCAAAATCATAAAATATGCAGCATAGTTTTGAGTCCAAGACAAATGTGGTAGGCATCTAAGCAACCATGAAGATTAGCCTTAGAACTTTAAGTTATATAACAAAGTGAATTATGCTGCCAGTAGAATTTTGATATGACAGAAGAAAAAGGGTTGCCATCTTTACAAAAAATTGATGCTGAAGCTGATCACTTACCACATCGTACAGCCTGCAATAAAGTTTCTCCAAAAGGAAATTTATTTTCAGCTCAACTGCAAGAACTCCAGCAACAAGCTCTACAAACAACACGAGGTGCTGAAGTACAGAATCCAGACATGCTCAATACGACCACCACCATTTTGGCTTAAAAATGTAAAGCTATGGTTTGCGCAACTCTCAAGACAGTTTACTCTGTTAAACTTGCAATTTGATAACCGAAAATTAAAGCTCGTTGTTGCTAATTTGGACCAGACGACAGTTCCTGAATACAAGACGTAATCATCAATCAACCACAAGATAATGCAGAAGAACTGAATTCTCGCTTGGCTCCATCTAGAGACAAACAGATTTGGCAAATGTTTGATCAAAAATCGTTAGAAGACAAAAACCAACTCAGTTTCTTCGCTACTAAAGGAGCTATCTGGAGGCAAAATGGCAGACGATCCCTTAAACGTAATTTGTATTGATAGATTGCCCTCCGAACTTTCTGCGCATCGGCCTAGCACAGATGAAGTTTTTGGTAGACACGGGATCAGGGTCTGTGTGTGTCCACATACCACTGTTTCACGTCAAACTTTAAAACTATCCGAATATACTCTCTTCCCTGAAACTCCCATGCCAAAACACGGTTTTCGTCTTTGTGGAGATCACCGCACATTAAATGACGGTACAATTCAAAACAATTAGCCTTTACGGAATTTTTCAGGACTGTTCAGCTTATTTCGTAGGCAAAAACATTTTCTCCAAAATTGGTCTGGTACAAGCTTTTAATCGGACCCCGATCGCTCAAAACTACATAAAGAAAACTGGCATTTTAACACCAACATTTGGACTGTTCGAGTTTATGTTCATGGTAAATGGACTCCGAAATGCCGCCAGACCTTCCATAGGATCATCAACGAGGTTACAAATGGTGTGGATTTATGATTTCCCTACATTGATGACATCTTGGTAACGTTGGGGCTTTTTTACTGACGCTTCAGACCGATCCGTGGATGGAGTCCTAGAACAGAAGACATCAATCAGTTGACAGCCATGGTCGTACTTTGCTAAGAAATATGACAAGGAACTCTAAGCAATCTACTCAGCTGCAAAATTCTTCAAGTTAAGGTCGAAGGAATCAGAAAATTGGTTAGCTTCGAAGAACTGGCAGCGTCTCTTAGATGTGATACCTAACTTGAAAACATTATTAAATCTACCTCTGCTTTAAAGGTCATAAAGTCCCGCTACCAAATTCAGAATTGAAATTATTTTCTAATGTGTCTACAGGGGTTGAAAGGCCATTTGTAACGAAACGTTACCGTCATCAAAGGTTCTCTGCACAGTCTAAGCCACTCTGGTAGAAATGATTCAGTTAAACTGGTAGCGTTGAGATTTTTGTGGACGTCAATTAGCAAAAATTGCATAGCGTGGGCAAAGTCATGCATTCCGTCCCAACGATCTCATCTTCAGTTTTCAAGGTTCGAGAACATTCATGTCGATTTTTGTAGTACCATTTCCATACTCACGTGGACATACATACATTTTGCCTTACCATCGTCGACAGGTATTCTCGCTGCCCGGAAACATACCCTCTTCAAAATTCCAAATTCAGCTGAAAAACCTGCAAGAATTCTTTTCCTTAATTATGTAGCACGCTTTGGGGTTAAACTGAGGGTAACATCGTACCACAGCATATAATTTGTGTCCGATATTTTTCGAGCGCTCATAGCTTTTTTTGGTATCAATCATCGAACGAAAACTGTTTTCCACTCCGCAGCTAACGGTCGAAACCGTCAAAAGGTTCCATCTAGACTGAAAGCAACTTTTGAGCACCATGAAACACCAGCTTGGGCCAATGAACTCCCCATTGTATAGATTGGACTCAGAGCGACATACAAAGTGGACCTAGACCTCGCTGAAATGATGTACGAAGTACCTATTCCAATACCCGGTGAATTTTTGTCACCAAAAATTGTAAAGCACCAGTAGTCCGATAACATTCGTAATCGTCCAACTAACCAAACAATTGGCAAAATTGTCAAAAAATTTGAAGTGACTGGATTGGTTAGAGATATTGTAAGGCCTGTGCGGTTTGCATCATTGTTTCACTCGTACCACTTAAAATATCGCTGCTGTAAGTTAAAGTGTTGCCAAAGACTTGAATGTGATTTCTCGTCGTTCTCAGGAATTAGGACTGTTTTAGGGCACATTATGGAGTCTTTTTTTTTCGTTTTGACCTACATGAATATAAAGTCCAGCTCACATCCACA
The DNA here is from genome assembly GCF_945859685.1 of Eupeodes corollae. NCBI lineage: Eukaryota > Metazoa > Arthropoda > Insecta > Diptera > Syrphidae > Eupeodes > Eupeodes corollae. The sequence goes on from NC_079147.1 coordinate 68,280,079, forward strand.
ACGGTGGAACAAAAGTTTATTCAGCGCCGAAGCACATTTCTCACTTGGATGGGAATGTTGATAAACCAAATTATCATATTTGGGGTTCTGAGAATCCTCAAGTAATTGAAAAATGGCCATTACATCCACAAAAAGTCACTGTTTGGTGCACTTTTTGGTCTGGAGGTGTGATTGGACCTTACTTCTTCGAAAACGACGATGAAGCGACTATCACCGTCATTTCGGAGAATTTTAGTCCCATTGAAACCTACTTTTTTGTCGACTATTGAAGAATATGATTTGGAGAATTTGTAGTTACAACAGGACAGTACCACATGCCACAAAACTCGAGTGAACAATATGGTTTTATTGCAAGATAAATTTCATAGCTGCGTATTTTTCGTCGTGGTGATATTAACTGCCTTTTAAGATCATGCCATTTGACACCGCTGGAAATTTTGTGTGAGGTTACGCAAAAGACCATGATTATGCAGAAAACCTTTATGGCTATGTTTCAAAAAGTAGTCGAAAATTATCTCTAAAGAATCGATACTTGCAACAATTCGCGTGGCGATCATTTAAATGATGAAGTGTTTCCAAACAATTAACAATATCTGGAACACAGCCTCTGTTGTTTTCCCAATATGACTCTGTAGAGACATTACGCCAGAGATCTCTAGTAGATATTGAGCAATGTTTATCAGAGAGCATGATTGAGTGGTTCCGAGGTTGAAGACATTAAATTTTCACATATAGAATGTCAACCCTGCGATATCTGTTCTTCCCTCCATACTTGTTGTTATTTGCTTGAAAACAGAATTGGTGAAATTATCCAGCTCTTTCAGAATCTTTTTCGGATTTCAAAAACTTTTGAGAACTTAGATCCGTGTAATTTTAGCAGTTAGACCCATCTTTAATAGTAGTACTCGTGGCATGATGGTTAGTGCGTTGGACTGTCATGCCAGAGGTCTTGGGTTCGATCTCTGCCTATGCCACCTAAAGTCTTTTCAAGGGTACTGCCTCTTGCGAGGAATTTACAATTTCTCCAAGAGTATTTCTTGTCATGAAAAGTGCTTTCTCAAATTTGCTGTTTGGATTCAGCTTAAAATTATAGGTCCCTTTCATCCCTGAAAACAGTACTCGCACACAGGAATGGTTGAGAGTTGTTAGTCACTAGGCGCTAGTTCTCAAACGGACTGTTGCGCCACCCAATTTATTTATTAAGACCCATCTTTAGGTTAGTTTTATAACAGCAAAGTGTATATACGGAATATTTCACCTTCTTAAAATCAATGAATAGCAAATAAATTGTAAATTGATATTTGATTTACTAGCTAGTTATAATCTTTGTGGTATTATTGTTGTCATTTTGATCGGTCTAGTTTGGAGTCGAGTGTGGCTTTCAAACGTTCACTGATGCGTTCCAAAACAATCTTTGACATTCTCTAAAATAAATTTAATTTTCCCAAATTGAACCACCATAAAAACGATATGTGTTAGTGGACATAAAATATATGTGCACTATATGCCAATATATGAGTGCTGTTTGGTTTTGACATATTAAAAATGTCATGATACAAGCTTAGACTTATAAGCTAGATCAATGGTTTTGTATTACATAATCCTAATTGTTGGAAAGTTTTGCATTTGAAGAAAACGGAGGTGAATGAAGCTCATCGAGCGCCCCAAAAAGCTTACAACTTGTCATGATTCGTTTTATTGCTTCAAAGACTGTGGTTAAGATGTTGATAACCGTTCTTTAAAGGGAGGGCATCTTTAAGGTGTTAAAATTGATACATTGTTCGATGAGCTTACTTACTTACTTAAGGTGGCGCTACAGTCCGGGACGGACCTGGGCCTCAACCAGCATGCGTCTACAGCCAGCTCGGTCCCTAGCTAGCTGTCTCCAGTTTCGCACGCCAAGTTGGTTGAGGTCCTCTCCCACCTGCGTGCGCCACCTGAGGCGCGGTCTTCCTCTACTGCGCCGTCCCTCGGGATTGGATTCGAAGACCTTCCGGCCTGGAGCGTTGATGTTCATCCGCTGTACATGACCCAGTCATCCATTTTGCAAACTAGGTCAGTGTCGCTGTACAGCCCGTACAGTTCGTCGTTATATTTTCTCCTAAATCTCCATCTATTCATACGGAACCCAAAATCACCCAAAGAATTTTTCTCTTAAAGCATTCAAAGGGGATCTCATCTTTCTTTGACAGGGGCCAGGCTTCAGCGTCTTAAATGAGAACCGGGATTATGATTTTCTTATAGATCGTGCTATAAGATGTTCGAGAGAGGACTTTATTTCTCAATTGCCTTCTAAGTCTAAGCAAGCAGCGATTTGCAAGAACTATTATTTGTTTGATTTCAGCAAAGGACAGAGTCCTTAACTATCTCGAAGTTATAGCTGTCCATGCTAACGTTCTGTCCAAGACGTCGTTGCTCAATGTTCTTTTTTGATAACAGCATATGCTTGGTCTTGCCCTCATTGACCAATAAACCCATCTTCTCCGCTTCCGTCACAATGTTCAAAAACGCTCCACTGACATCACGCTTTGATCTTCTAATTATGTCCATATCATCTGCGTAATTGGATGGACCTTTGGAAGATTGTGCCTCTAGTGTTGACGGTTGAGTTTTGCACAATTCTTTCCAAAACGATGTTGAAGAAGTCGCATGACGGTGCATCGCCTTGTCTAAAACCTTTTTTGACATCAAATGCATCGGTGAGATCTCTATCGTCATTCTGCACAAACGGATAAGCTTGACAGGGATGCCAAAACTAGATATCACTTGGTAGAGCTCTTCTCTATAGATGCTGTCATTTGCGGCTTTAATATCGATAAAGAGATGGTGGGTATCGATTTGAAGCTCGTGGGTTATATCCAAAATCTGCCGTAGTGTGAAAACTTGGTCGATAGTGGACTTTTCTGGTCTGAAGCCACATTGATAAGGATCAATCAGGTTGTTGCGGAAGGGCTTCAGACGTTCACATAATACGGCGAAAAGGATATTATATGCAATATTAAGGAGACTGATTCCTCTGTAGCTAGCGCAATTTAAAGGTCCTCCTTTCTTAAGTATCTGGCAAACTATGCTGAGATTCTATTCATCGGGCTTGTTTTCTTCTGACCATATTTTGCAGATGAGTTGGTGCATGCTCACTTCCAAGTCATTGACTACTGCTTTGAATAATTCGGCAGCTTAGTTTGACCTCAGTTTAAATATAGCTATCCTCACTTCATCGAAGTCGGGTAGTCAGAATCGTTGATCTGCGTCGCTTAGGTTGAGTGTTTCTATGTCCCTAACAGTAGAATTCGGTTTATCATCGCCGTTATATAATAAGCAGAAATGGTCTTTCCATATTCTCAACATAAGCGTATGTTGCCGCATTTAGCCTTTTTGCGGATTGTTTTGATGCGCTCGTTAAAACAGTTGAAACTCAAAGCTTTTTGCCTGAGTCTAGTTTCAACAATAAATCCACACCCAAATAGACGAAGCCTTTATACTCGGTAGAAGTCTTCGTAGTATAATACATCGCACTATTTTAGTTTGCGTTTGACCGGTCAATCCAATCGAACTTCTTAGATGGCGGTAATATCTGCCTTGCAGCAGTTTAGGGCTTTCGCTAATTCTTCGGCTGCACGTGGAATTTGTTCGTATCCGAGGCTTGTTGGTGCTTCGCAACTAATGTATTTTTTAAATGGTCAGGAAGTCACCCCAACGGCACAACCCCCAACCTGGAGGGCTAGATCGTTTGTATGACTCCAAGGACGGGAAGCCAGATAAACTGCTCCTTATAGGCCATGTGCTCTAAATAAGTCATAGAAGCCCTATAAGGTGTTCACTAAGCAGGTCAACCTTACTGAAACTGTAGACGCCACCATTGATTCCATCTCGAGAATTCCTCCGCTCCCTTCTGGATAAGGAGAGGTGCCTTAGTGAAAACACCTCTCCCCCCTCTCTCGTTTGCTGCCCCCAACAACTTTCCACAGGTATAAGAACCCAATCTCCAGTTGAGATACTAGGCACCCAATGTTCACCGCAGGGAGGTGAGAGTAGGAGTTGATAGACAGAATTGGGTTTTGAGAAAAACCTGTGGACGCGTTTATCCTCTTGAATGCACGTGTCTACCATTTGAACATCGTTCGATGAGCATTGAGTGTTAATTAATGATTTATATACGTAATATGTAGTTTTCTTACGAATTAAAGCCAAAAATGCGATTGTTAAATGGTAGCGTCAAAAAGTTGAGAATGAGAGACAAGGCAAATTGGATTTATCACAACAACCCAAGAAAAAAGATCAAGCGATTTGACGCGGCTTTTTGTGGGGCTACGCGTCAAAAAGTGGACGAAAATTACCTCAAAAGAATTAAGAAGAATTAATTAATTAATTGCAACAATTCCCGTATTGGTCATCTAAGTAATTTAGTCTTTCACACATAAGGTCAACGTTAAGACTTTGAGCTTACCTTTTCCTCATAATAATTTCAGGGCCCAATTTAATTTAAATTTATTATTTATTAAAATTTGAAATTCAATTTCTTTGTTAATTCAAATATTTAATAGTTTTAATATTTCCCCCCATCAAAAGTAAACAAAAACAAGGAGAAGACAACATTCTTATTGCTTCTTGATATATTTTAATAAATAATTCACACACAGCTTACATCGAATTATTTCAATAATATAATTACGTGAATCCGATATATAAATAAATACGGCTATGGATGGCATTTTCCTTACGATAAGTTGAAGCCCTCCCACTCCCGCCTACCCAGGGCTTGCTCTTATGCTCCGATGGCAACATTTACATCGCATTGTAAGCAAAAACATTTGATAATACATAAAGTCATGCTTGCTCGTTGTTTATTTCTTTGCATCCTTCTCCAGGATCTGGGTCTACCTTGGTGTATGTATGTGTGTCCTTAGTTCTTCCTTTTTTACTCAGTTAAAAAAAGGTTTGTTCAAAAAATAAAAATAAAGAAAGAAAGAAAGAAATAAGACAAACGGAACAGGAAAAACACCGAAAAACCCCAGCTAACATAAATCATTAAATTGACTTTATTTATCTTGTCTCCGGAGAAACCTTTCTGAAAGTTTATTCCTTTTTATTTTTGTATTTTGTCGAAGTAAGAATCTCGCTCTGGGAGCTGTTTTTCGAAGGATCTGTCTTGTAATAAGTGTGTTTGTAGTGTGGCGTCAACGGAGGAGGTGACGGAGATGGGAGCTAGCGGTAGCGTTGCGCGGTAGTGGCGCTCTGGTGATAGTGGAGGGAAAACGCACCTGCTGGGTGCTGGTCCTTGCCACCCAATTTTCCTCGCACCCAAGGACAACAAAACCAACAACAACAACAACGAAAAGAAACGCAAACGTGGCATATTTATGACATGGAAAATAAAATTGCTTTTTATTTTATACGAAAACATAAATTATAAAGGACGAAGAAAATATGTGAAAAATATGTATGATAAACATCATAATGTTTGTCTGTTCTGTTTTTTGATATAGCATTTTATAGGCAGGCAGGGGCTGTGTATGTAGTTGGGGTAAGGACCTAGCTGTCAGGCGACTTACTCTTTATACGGTGTGTTTTATTTTTTGGATTTGGGAATGAAAGGATACTTATAGAATGCTAACAGACGGATTTCATCGTTCGTAAAAAAACACACGTATCGTTTCCCAGATTCAATTCTCTCATCATTTTTGCTTGTCCAAGGACTTGTCTCTGAATAAAATTATTAAAATAAAAATATTTTTCGGAGGAATAACTTAAAATAACTGTGTGTATTTTTGAAAGGCCAAGGTCGTTTTTTTCGTACGAAAATAGAAAGTAACTGAGGTATACATTGTTATATAATTTCTGGAATTTGTTAAATTCATAATAAGCTCTTGTACTTTTATTCTTGGTATTGCAGGCCCTTAGACCAATATTTCTTTTTTGCTTAAAAAAAATCAAACCCCTTCTTTACGACTTTGCTATGTATATTCAAATTTACTTCGAAAAATGGTTTTAAATTAATCAACCCAAAGTATTGTACTATTCCTAGATTTTCATATTTTTACGGTGGATAGAGCTCTAAAACTGTTGCGCCAAAAGTGGTCTTCTTTTCAGGGCATCCATGAATCAAAGCTTTTTATCTTTTCTGAAACCAAAATCATGCTGTTTAAATATACTTCATATGAAGATCCGAATCGTTCGTATACGTATCACATATTTGCTAACATTGTTGTATTTGTAATTTTGACATTGGCCACACAATGATTGTCAAAGTGAAAATTTTATAATGTTCCCAATAATAAAGGGTTATACGCCTTATGTTCAGTAGAAAGTCCTAATTCCTGGGAACGACGCTACGGTTAATCGACACATTCGGGTCTTCGGCAATGAAGCACAGGCCTTAAAATATCTGTAACATACAGAATCTTTAAATTTCTTGACAATATTGTCAATTGCTTGCGTAGGTGGACGATTATATAAACTTACATTTAAGCATGAATATGTGGCTGTGACAAAACCACCATTCTTTTAGTTGATTTTAACAATTTGTTTAAGTTGTGCGAGACTCAAGCGATCTATTTTCTTAAATTCTGGACTTTCAACTGAAAATAAAATTGGTTTAACAACTTAGATTGACAGATGTCACATTCCAGCCCAATACTTTTGAAACCGCAAAGTGGATATCCCGTTATCGAATAAAAAGTACCAAATTTGCACATAAAGGATATTCATCTTTTTTTCATTTAATATAAGGTCTTGAGCTTTCCTGATCAAACAAAAACAAATAAGACACAAACAAAGATAACTCTATTATTATTGCCCTATTAAAATGGAACCATATATGTCATATAACTTCAAAAATGACAGATAAATGTATGCTGTGGCAGCTATCACTTGTAAGTTGTCGGTGAATTTTTGATGGCGAACATAGCCTCTGTGCCAGCCCCCTCACTACAGTGTGGGGAATGAAGAAAAGATATTGATGGGCTGCTGAACTAGAAACACTCAGAAAAGATTGCAGAAGGCTTTTTAATCGTGCAAAAAAGACTAGATATCCCCAAGATTAGGACTCCTATAAGGTATCCTTCAAAAAGTATAAACAACAACTGAGAATAGCCAAAATATCCTCAGGGAGATCCTTCTGTAGCTCAATAGAAGAATTTTTGGAGACATCAAGGATAAGGAAGATTCTCTCGACAAATCCAACCATACCTAGTTGTCTTAAAAACTCGGTACATGGACTAACTCTTGCGAAGAAACGTTAAACCTGCTACTAGACACCCACTTAACAGATAGCTCCAAATCAGTTAGTATAACAAACCGTCCTGGGTCGGGTATTTACTAAACTTTTCCTCAAGGTCTTATTACAAAATAAAAATTGACATGCGTTCTGAATAGCTTCGAACCGTATAAATCTCCAGGTCCAGATCAAATCATACCAGCTGAGCTACAACTTACAATTGACATAACTCTGCCCACAATTGAGATGATCGTTAAAAGTTGTCTAGATCTTTTCTATACACTTCAGCGATGGAGAAAAGTAGAGGTAGTTTTCATTCCCAAAGCCGGCAAATGTTCGCATGTCAACCCTAAAGATCTAACACCTATTAGCCTTTCATCATTCATTCTCAAAACTCTGGAACGATTGATTGATATCCATGTACGTAATAGCATTGATAAGAGACTATCAATGTCTCAGCATGTTTACTGCAAAGGGAAATCGGTAGAAACAGCCTTGCACACTCTGTTAAGAACTATTGAATACTTTATAGAATAAAAGGAATATACTATGGTGGCCTTCCTGGATATGAGGGCGCTTTCAACAATGTTGACACTTCTGCTAGGACGTCCTTAAACGTCGGATACTCAATCTGTGATAAGGAGCAGGATCATTAACTCTAAGGTGGGGGATTTTTGTACGAAAAGATCTGTCGGTATAGGCACTCCGCAAGGAGGTGTTCTGTCGTCTATTGTGAAACAAAGTGGTTAACGAACAACTAATATCCCTTGAGAGGGACGACTACAGAGTGGTTGCGTATGCCGATGATGTTGCTATCGCCGTCACAGGAGAACACTACCTATAATACACTGAGAGACCTCCTCCAAAACGCACTTAATATCCTCACTAGATGAGCTAATCACTGCGGACTTAGTATTAATCCTCAGAAAACAGACCTCGTACTTTTTTCACGGAAATACAAGACCCCAGTAATTTTACTTCTTTCAATATAAGGTGTACCACTAATTTTTACCAACGAAGCCAAATATCTTGGTTTAAAATTGGACAAAAAATTAAGTTGGACACCTAATATTCAGGAAAGATATAACAAAGCTACAGTAGTTCTTTTCCTTTGCAAGAAAGCCATAGAAAGCAAATACGGCTTTAAACCTCGCATAACCTTTTGGCTATACACATCGTTCGTCCGACTAATGCTTGTGTACGGAGTTACAGTTTGGTGGACTGCATTGGAGAAAGTCACATGCTACGAATAACTCAGCAGATTCCAACGCACTACATGTCCCTGCATAAGCGGGGCATTGAGAACCACACCCTCAGCAGCGTTAAACACTCTCCTCCATCTAGCACCCCTCGACATCTTCAGCAAAAAAGTGGCAGCGTACAGTTATAAGACTCAATGCCTCATAGCAATCCTTTTGAACCTCTTTGGTTCAATATCAAAAGTACATATACTACACTATTCCTAAGCCCCTGTTTGGAAAATATTTCCAGTTATCCATTCCATTCCATTAATGTCAAGACAAAAAACTCCTGGGTGACAAATGCATCCATTTTTATACAGGTGGATCCAAGACAAATGAGATAGTTGGTAGTGGTGTGTAGTGTACTCAGAAAAACTTAATCTAAGCATCTCATTTGGGCTCCCCAATCATTGTAGAGTCTTCCAAGCGGAAAGAGGTTCTCTTCTGGCTGCTAGAAAACGTGATATCAACTTCTGATATCCGCATCTTCTATGACAGTTAGGCTGCTATCAAATCCCTTGACGGTGTCTCTGCAAAATATCAACCGGCCCTCGATTGTCGATCGTCTCTAATGGAGATGGTGCAGCAATTCAACATTCACCTTTCGTGGGTGCCGGGCCACAGAGACATCACAGTAAATTAAAAAGCCGATGAACTCGCTAAAAATGAAACCGTCATACCTGAAAGGAAGAAAATAGGTATACCGATAGCTTCTGCTAAAAGAAACAGCTTTTGCGATAGCAAACTCTAGGTGGCACAATTTACCAACGTGCGCAGCCACAAAACTCATATGGCCTTCACTGGACCTAAGGCACTCTAAAGAATTGTTATCTTTTAGCAGACTTCATGTTAGCTACCTAATGGGTGTTCTTACGGGACACTGTCTTATAGGCAGACATGCAATACGACTTGGTGTAGCCTCAAATGACTTCTGCAGCAACTGTATGGGCGAGAAAGAAGAGGAAACAATTTCTCACCTCCTCTGCACTGAACTAGCTAAAAAGGATATGAAATATCTCTTTCGCCTTATAAAAAGCTCAAACTATTTTGACTGGTTAGAAGGAACTCTCTAGATTCATGTGGTAGCACAATGGGTATTTTCTTTTGGCCTTAGTGTGTGGATTATGAATTCGCAGCCACTTTAACCTAACCTTACCTATTGCCCCTGTGATGTGCTGCTTCCAATTTGTCTGTCTGTCATTAGGAAATTCGTTTTAAATTGATCCCAACCTTTGATGTGTGCGTTAAATTGATTAAAAAATTAGATGTGTGCGTGTACAACGACGTTTCAGTTTATATGCAAAATAGCTAGGTTTATGATATTCATATGGAATGCTTTTGATGCTGCAACAAGCGCTACTAAGCTGACAGCTTTCACGTCGTATGGAAATTTTCTTCATTGATGGAATCAGGATCTAAGAATAACATCAATCTCGATCCACCAATTAAAGAGCATATCGTTTGCAATGTTAATATAAGCCGATGAGAAACATAACCAGACACAGGCTGGATTCTTGTAATAAATCCATTTTTCATCACCAGTCATTCTTCATTTGCTGAGGAAGCTCTATAGCAATTGAATTTTTGGCTTTAATTAATAAGAAGCTTTCCCGTTTTTGAAAAGTTCCCTAATAGGTCTTCATATGTTAAACATTAACCCTAATTGACAAATTACAGTACTTTTGCGTCTAGAAGATGCCCTCCCTGGCTGGACAGTTGTCATTATCTAAACCAAGTTGTAAAGTTTTTCTAGCACTAAAAAATTTTATCTGCCGTTTTCTTAGATTCATTCTCAGAAAATGGAAGATTATTATTTTATACTAAATCATTCAAAACAGTTTACTTGCCTTTAATGTCTTAGCTTGTATCATGACATTTCAAATTTGTCAAAATCAAGCAACACCCATTTATTGACATAATTTACACATCTAATTTATTACGACTAACACTGTTTTGGAACGCATCAGTGAACATCTCGAAGCTACATTTCAAGCGGAACTAACATGATCACATTTAGTAAAATAAAAACCTCAAAATCATAATAGGCTAGGCAATCGAATATCAATTACCACTTTACTTACTATTGCTCTCGAGAAGGCGGAATATTCCGAATAAACACTTCTCTATTAAAAAAAACGATTAAATGATGGTTCCAAACGTCACATTTACACATATCGAGGTTGTCAAAAGTTATTGAAATCGAAAATAAATATTGACAAGCAATTTTTCGGAAATCAATTTCTCCCATCATGGATCAGTTTTAGTTACATTGAGAATTAATTTGTTTTCCAAGTATTTCTTTCCTTACTTTTAATTTGGGCCATTGATGAATATGTCAACTCGCACAGGTACGAGGTGGCAAATGGAATTAAACACTTCAAAGCCTCTTATGTTAATTCAGGGTATTCTAATTTCCATTTTAACCAAAAGGTATCCAAATTGAAAGACCTAAATTCCAATAGTATCCCATCGGCAGGTAGATCCAGCAGACTTTAATTGAGCTTGATTGCCAAATCTGCCTCATAAACAGCTGTATTTAAAAACAGATTTAAGATCCATCTTTGCCCAATATTCTTCGATATCTCTTCCATTGAGAAGTAATGACACATTTCTGCCTTCAACTTTTCTAACACCTTTTTTATACCAGGTATAAATTTCTTGACATTTATCTCACATCTATAAAAAAAGTCATTTCATTACTAAAAATCAAGAAACAATTAATTATCTTTTGTTGACTTTTTTTTTATTTTTTTTTTTATTAAAACATAATTCTTAAAAAAAAATATAACGAACAAAAAAAAAATTATTAAATACTTCAAGTTAAAAAAAAAATAAATCAGAGAGTTCATCTGGTCGAGGCGGTTATCTGTAAAAAAATAATAATAACTCATGAGCACTCCAAAGCCTCTTAAAGTTTGAATCAAATAAATAATATAGAGAGTGATAGGATAGAAGGAATAAGATAGTTGGGTTAAATAATTACGCTGCGCCGGCGCGAGTGTTAGAGCCAACAACAAAAAAAATATTTTTCGTACGGATCAGTAATACGCATACAAAAGTACATACTTGGTAATAAAGTACCGCATACGGGGGGCACCGATCAACGCACTGGCATGCGAACGGGGAGCGAAAGCACACACCCCGAACCGATTCTCCAGTGGCTGATTCCTCTCACTCTGTTGCAATACTATCATCACTCGGAGCAGGGGAACTCACATCTCCGAGTTGGAGGATAAGCGGAAACCACGACAAATCCACCGAAAAACTAAATAATTGTGAACGGATAGAACGACCCAACTCACTGGCTGCGAACGGTGTAGGAGCACACACACCCCGAAACGATTCTCCAAAGGTCTTCCTATTCTATTCCGTCACAGCACCACCAACACACGGAGCAGGAGATCGCACATCTCCGTGTGGAAATAATAACGCGTTGCTCACTCACTCACTCACTCACTCACTCACTCACTCACTCACTCACTCACTCACTCACTCACTCACTCACTCACTCACTCACTCACTCACTCACTCACTCACTCACTCACTCACTCACTCACTCACTCACTCACTCACTCACTCACTCACTCACTCACGGCACATCTCATATTTCAAAATAAAATCCATAGGAAGGGAGAGATAAACAACTATACTCTTACTCTCTCTTATTACTATATAAACGGTGATTTTTTAAGAGCTTGAGAACTTTTTGAAAAAAAAAACGCATAGAATTTGCAAAATCTCATCGATTCTTTATTTGAAACGTTATATTGGTCCATGACATTTACTTTTTGAAGATAATTTCATTTAAATGTTGACCGCGGCTGCGTCTTAGGTGGTCCATTCGGAAAGTCCAATTTTGGGTAACTTTTTCGAGCATTTTGGCCGGAATAGCCCGAATTTCTTCGGAAATGTTGTCTTCCAAAGCTGGAATAGTTGCTGGCTTATTTGTGTAGACTTTAGACTTGACGTAGCCCCACAAAAAATAGTCTAAAGGTGTCAAATCGCATGATCTTGGTGGCCAACTTACCGGTCCATTCCTTGAGATGAATTGTTTTCCGAATTTTTCCCTCAAAATAGCCATAGAATCGCGAGCTGTGTGGCATGTAGCGCCATCTTGTTGAAACCACATGTCAACCAAGTTCAGTTCTTTCATTTTTGGCAACAAAAAGTTTGTTAGCATTGAACGATAGCGATCGCCATTCACCGTTACGTTGCGTCCAACAGCATCTTTGAAAATATACGGTCCAATGATTCCACCAGCGTACAAACCACACCAAACAGTGCATTTTTCGGGATGCATGGGCAGTTCTTGAACGGCTTCTGGTTGCTCTTCACTCCAAATGCGGCAATTTTGCTTATTTACGTAGCCATTCAACCAGAAATGAGCCTCATTGCTGAACAAAATTTGTCGATAAAAAAGCGGATTTTCTGCCAACTTTTCTAGAGCCCATTCACTGAAAATTCGACGTTGTAAGTCTATTCATGATGAAATGTCAAAGCATACTGAGCATCTTTCTCTTTGACACCATGTCTGACATCCCGCGTGATCTGTCAAATACTAATGCATGAAAATCCTAACCTCAAAAAAATCACCTTTTACTTGTTGAAGTTTAAACGTCAAAAATACGTGGACACATTTTGAACAAACGTTCTACTAAAATCAGTTCGGATGATTGATTGACCTCATTCGTAGAGTCGGAGTGAATTTTATTCGAAACAAAACTGATGGTGGCTCTAAACTAACATCCATCATCTATGCGTCTCTATGCAACAATAATAAAATCAGAATGCAATAACATCATAAATAGAACCATCAAAATGTCCTTGTATTCCAGAATTGGCCATAACCATGCTCAATTGCTAATTTTGAAATTTTCATCAATTTATCTCTCTCTTATATCAACCAAAAAGCAGAATGACAGCAAAGAAAAAATCTGTCACAATGACAGCATCGCGAAATTCATTCGTTATTATGTATTTTTTCTCCCTCTCTGTCACTTAGTCGCGTCACCGTGCCTCGTCGCTCGGTCGGTCGTAAGGACTAAGGATGAGATGAAGACTACTGTTTCCTTTGTTCGTTTGTTTTGTTGACTTCATCTCTGGCATTTTCTTTTTTTTGGAGTATCCTCGGAATTGGCTTTAATGTTTTATGCGTTCAGTTCAAGGATATGGATGTGGAACTGTGGAACTGTGGATTGCTTTTATTCTGGTAATTTGATGGCTTCTCAATGACTGCGTCTGGATAACGTGCATTTTATTAGACACATAAAATTCGTCGTCTAACGCTAACCAAACGATTTAAACAAAAAGTCGACGAAGTCGTCACAGGCGAGAAGTGAGATTTAAGTTGTTTTTTGGAGAATGCTTTTGGGTATTAATAGGATTTCATTGTTTCTTGTTGTTATTGTTGTTGTTTTCCACTATAAACAATATATATTTACAGTATTCGGAGGTTATATCAACCATAACTCAAATAATCAAGCAGCAGACATCTTGCCATTGTGAGTCTTCGTATGTTGCTTCGATATTCATGTTAAAAGCTTGTTGGTGTTTATGAGACATTTTGCTATTTTAAATCAAGTCTTTTATAGGAAGTAAACAAGAATTTTATAGCCCTCCGTATATGGAATTATATTTACTATAAAACTCTCAAAATACTCGTATACGTAACTTTCTTAATGCTTTTACTCAATTTCAATTCGAAAATTGAAATAAAAAGTTTTGGTTTTTGTTTATTGTCAATAGAAAATAAAATTTAAGGGAGATATGGCCTTAGAGGGACTAAGCTTTGATAACAAATACAAGGGTGGAATCACCAAAGACTTTAAGTTTTAAGAGAAATGGTGTTCAAAATTTAATTTAAATGCCTTAATTTAATGGCAGTTCAGACTCACTATCAGTTCTAAAAGCTATAAAAATCAGTTTTATTAGATTTTCTTAGACTGTGGCTAATACTTTAATGGTGGCAGCTTAGGCAAGGTTTTGTTAAGGGATATTGGTTGTTTAATGATAAAAGGAACAAAGACTGGATCAGAATTTATCGAGCGAAACATAAAATAATATATAAGGTGAAGCAACAGCTTGTTGGAAAAATGTGCCTAGTGACTTACAACTCTCAACTATTCCTGTGAGCGAGTTTTAACAGTGATAGAGGGGACCTGCACTTTTTATTCCGGATCCAAACTTCTATAAAGAGAAAGAGCTTTCTATGACAAGAATTAATAATCTTGGAAGTAATCATGCCTCCGGTGCTACTCGAGCGAAACATATTTTTGGGAATTATCATTCTACGTTAATGCTAGGTTCCGAATTTGTCGTTCTATGTTGTAAGCCCAGTAAAATCATATTGTCAACTCTTTGATTGTGAGCTAGGAATCTTTTTCTATCTTCAATTTTGTGTTCTCTGCATTGTATACAAAATAATCGTTACTACTCAAAACAAATCTCGACAAACGGTCGAGTATATGAATAAATGTGTGAGACACAATTTGAAGCCAATTCTATGCCTGATAATTTTGCGAGACGTTTTTTTCTACCACACCAGTTTAAAAAAAAGATGAACATTTTGGTTTACCCTAAATATCTGACGAACCAATGACGCTAGAGAATTGAACTAAATTTTATATAATGAAAACATAATTTGTCAACTAGAAAATGTTACTAATAAAAAATGATTTCATCTTCAAAACAATTTTGTGCAACAAAAAATAACGTTTTTAATATCAGGGAAAATTTTGAAATTTTTTTTTTATAAAAAATAAAAACCTAAGAAAAGCATTACTCAAAGTTGGTAAAAATTGAATTTCGGCTCAAATATCTTTTCAAAAATTTAAGATTATAGCTTCCAACTTATTTTATCTTATAAAAAATATAGTAATTTTGAAAAAATAGAAATTGACAATTTTTTTGACAAAAAATAAAAAATAAGAAAATTTAACAAAAGTTGGTAAAATTGCTTTTCGGCTCAAACATGTTTTCAAAACTTTGAGATATAAATAAAAACCTAAACAAAAAATTAAAACTTGGTAAAAATTTACTTTCGACTCAAATACCTTTTCGAAATTTAAAAATTTTTTTTTTTATTTCGCAGAAAATTTTGATTACGATATTCAGCAGTTTTTTTTATGAAAATCCAACAGTCCATAATTTCAGAAAAAAATAAAATCAACTGACAAACTAAAAAATCAAAAAGGATTGGGTACTCTTAATATGGTGGGTCTATATGGGTTAGTCTAAAACATTTGGATCAACAATATTTTTAGTGTTTCCATTTTGAGCATGAATAAATAAACAGACTCTGGAACAAGCAACATAAAGTTGGCCATGTGAAAACCATGATTCCTCCAAATTGACACCATAAACGTGAAGTGTTTGCCCTTGGGCCTTATTTATGAAAATCGCAAATGATAAACGCACAGGATATTGTAATCTTTTGAATTCAAATGGCATATCAGTTGGAATCATAGGGATATTTGGTATCAAACACACTTCTCCTTTTGATTTACCAGTTAAGATTGTAGCTTCAATCAAATTTGGCAATAACTTTTTCACTGCAAATCTGGTGCCATTACTCAGTTTTGGTGGATTAATGTTTCGCAATAATATAATCAAAGAACTAATTTTTAGATTCAAGCAATGCGGTGGTAATTCAATTTCATAATTCATTTCCTCATTTTGATTAATAACACTGTCAAATAATTTATATGTCATGACTACACCTGGCAGTTTCGCTTGAATTTGAAAATTAATGGCATTGATATGAATGTTTTTCGGTGCTAAAATGGTGCGTTCTCTTAACCAACCATGATATCTGTAATTCTGCAGAATGAATGGACCATCCCAAAAATACACAAAAAAAAAGAAAAAAATATATAACTTAAAATATTTGCATAAACATTATAATCATTAAACCATAATTACTCCGAAAAAATGTTACCGCACCTTTACAATTTTTTTGCGGATGTTCGAAACTCGAACAACAAGACAAAAAGAAGAGTTAAAGATTTTCACCATGCATAACCACCCCTGACTGACTTCGATCTCTGTTTTCCGGTTTCGATCATCATTCTTTTCTATACCATACGCCACCGCGATCGGTAATAGTTCTTCATCCAAATAGAAAAGTGACTGTACCAAATAGTTAAAATTTTAACACAGGCTAAAAGCTTATGTAGAGCAAATATTTCATTTTTTTTATGCCTAAAGTGTTATACAGTACATTTAATTAATTTGCTAAGTTCAAATACTTTTAACTACGTCACTATAGTTTATCTTAGCACCAGGCAAAAATAAAAAGAAAAGAAACTAAGGAAAAAGGTCACGTGCACTTGTCCTAGTTGATATTGCTAAACCTCAGCCAGATCTCAATAACAAAATCAAAACTCATTGTGTTCAAGGCTAACTTCTTTTAACCAGATCGAGAAGCCAGATCGCTAGGTTTGCGATAAGACACTCCGGCCAAAGCACGAGGATCGATATTCTCATTGCTTATCACCAGCCCAGATTCGTCCAGCAAACAGGTGGTGATAAGATCAGGAATCTCTGTTTGTCCCACTGCTTGTGCCATTACAGTGGGAAAGCACATGGTCAGAACACACCTAAAGTGAACCCCTGCCATTCCACTACCGGTTGTGACAAATAGCCCATTCATCACATACCCATATTTTGATACCAATTGATAGAAGGAAGCTGATCTACTTTCCCGCATCAGCGTTCGCGCTATAACCACTGCCTTTCACCTCATCATAATTCCTAACCAACATAAATTATCCTAAAATACCAAAATTTGACAATCATCATCTGTGTTATCATCAACAAAAAACTAAAATAATTTAAATTCAATTTTTACATTGATAATATAAAAAAAAAGAACGTACAATTTAACAAGTGCTTGCACTTCACCAAATCAACAACTTTCCTAGATCGGACATCAACAAAGCTGCTGTGCACATCATCTTTGGAGAGCCGGTGAGTACAAATAAAGTGTTTTTTTTATATATATACTCTTATATATATTGTGATTTTCCAAATTTGAATTGCATACTGGTTAAATTGAACGTTCATATATTATATAGTAAGATATATTTTTATAGTTTGAATAGAAAAAAAAAGATAATTTGTATCTGAAATTAGATCATCCCTTAATTTTAATTCTAAATTTTATTTCAAATTAATTCTGATTGAACAATAAGATTCAATTTGTGTTTTCTGAGAGTGAGAGTGAGAGTGGAAGTACGAGAGTGTCTATACTAAATTTCTTTTGAGTGAAACAATAACTTTTCTCTTTACTCAATAATAGGAAAAGGAAGTTTTTTCTGTACTTTAGTTTGCCTTGTACTTTCACTCGATCTCTGATCAAACTCAAGCTCAATACAAAAAGAAATGTAGTTAAGTAAAAAAACTATAACACAAAAACAAAAAAAAAAAATAAACAAAAGAGAAATTGAATTATGAACTAAACTAAATAAAATTGGTATGGATTTAATTTATTTTTACAATTTGAGTCCTTTTTTTTTGAAGTTATGATGGAGTGATTTTGATTCAATTAAAGTGCTTAAGGGAAGGGAATATAGTGATGTTCATAACGTTGAGTAGTTGTAGCTAGGCAGTGCACTACTTTAGATAAGGGGTTATTAAGAAGACAATTTGAGTGACTTAATAACCAAGGAGTTTCTGGATGTATAGAAACAGTGGGTGGGTTTACACTCAGGAACACCAAATTACACCCAGGGTTCCATTTTGTTTTAAAAAAATAAAATAATAAAAAGAGAATAAATTCAAATAGTTTAGCGAATACATAGGTCATGTTCAATATCTTCACAAATTATCGGCATGAAGTAAGTGAATCGGTAGTCTGTAGCAACGAGTACAAGTACCCCGCCCACCGACGAGCTGGTCATATGGTGAAGCAAGCATGCCGGATCGTACTTAGTTGCTCGGACACTCATTTAACATCTCATGAGCTGACTCAGGGAATCCTGTGGTCTTGAGGAAGCAATGAGGGCAACCATTTACAACGTTTGGTTAAATGAGAACAGCTAAATCCGTTACACAGGTGGCGCCCAAAGTGAGGCTTCGAATAAATTTTAGTAAAAAGTAGTTTTATTCCAACTCAAAACAATTAAATAATTTTTTTGATTAGACCTTAACAATTTTATAGTTTCATTTTTGTTAAATTAAAGTCATGTCCAAAGTTACGGTTTGTAGACTGTACATTTGAAGCAGTGACGGTATTTTTATAATCATGCTATTATTTATGTGAATTAATGTCCGGATGATATTTTTGTACATTATTAGCTACAACCTCATCGACTGTTGCGTTGATCACATGAATTCATAGTTTTGTTACGGTTTTAATTTAAGTGAAAAGCATCAATGACCGGGAGATATTCAACATGAGATCGTATAGATTTTACTCCGTCTGCAGCGCTGATGCTCAAAAATTCAACTTATATCAAAATCTATAACTACAATTTTTTTTTTGAATCCCACTCAATAATTTTGGAAATTACCAATATTATTCGCAAATACTGTTGACACATTATCGAAAATGCTTAGCAAAACAAGCGACCTAAATATTTAAGATACAAGTTTATCAAGTACTTAGCTGCGTTAATTGTTTAGCGATTTCGTAAACCTATTTATTTTTCTAAATTCTATCGTTTTAGTGAACATTACTAATTTCTCTCCCAAGCACATATGATTTATTTATGTACAAATTTACAATTATTTTTAGAAAAGGTCATTGAAAAAAAAAAAAAGAACAAAAAAAAAAAACATTCGTATTTTTTTTAACTTTTGAATAATCCGATTAGACATTGCAAGTCTACTTTTATTTTTATTGATTGTGAAAATCCTTGAGTTAAGTTTCGTCTTACTTAAAAAGAAATATATAAAAAAAAAATTAAAATGGCACCAACCAGAGATAAATCTAAAGACAATTCAAACAAATCGAAAGAAAAACCTTTAAAAGTTTCTTCTAGAAATCCACGTCAACGAAATACTGACGCAAGTACTTCGAATATTGATTCTTTAGCTAACAATGAAGCCGAAGATATAATTCTATCTGTTCAGGAGCAACAGAATCCTTCAGATGGTCAATTTACTGATCGTCAAGATGAAGTTCCTCCAAACGTTTCATTTAATGAGAGCTTACAGCGATATATAACTAATATCGTAAATGCAACCATCGGCTTAAGTAGGGCAGAAGACTTACGTGCTAAAAAGGCTGAGTATGAGGAAGAGAGAACTAAAATTAGGGAAGAGATAATCACTACAATTAGGGATAATTTAAGAGTACCAACTCCAAACGGAGAAGTGGGCTCGTTGCATGGTATAATTAACCCTGAAGAGCATAGTACCTTTAACCCAAATGGAAGGCCAGTTGTTAATAACCACGCACCAGACCACATTAGCGAAAACGCTCAAAACTTTTTGAGTCAAATGAATGCACTTGATTTAAATGGTACTAGTCCCAACCCGAGTCGAAATGTATCACAAGCTAGCTCTAGTCGAGCTCTTGAATTTCACAAGTGGAGCTTGAAATTTGACAACATAAGAATGACGGTGGATGACTTTCTTACTCGTTTAAAAAGGCTCAAAGCAAGTTATAACGCTTCATGGGAAGACTTGTTTCTTCACTTCCACTTGTTCGTTTCAGGAACTGTCGAAAGTTGGTTTTGGACGTTCCTCAAAACAAATCCAAACGCCAATTGGCAAAGTCTAGAATTTGCTCTAATTGAACAATACAGAAGTATAGAAACGGACTCTGAACTCTCTCGCAAAATGTTCGATCGACGTCAGGGTGTATCTGAAAGCTTTGATGATTTTTATAACGCCATCTTAGTAATGAATGCTCGTTTGCGTATACCTAAATCGCGACGAGAACTCATTGACCTTATAAAGCAAAATGTTAAGAAAAGAACTGGCGAACTTCTCATAACATTCAACACACAAAGCTTAGCCGAAATGGTTTATGTGTGTCGGTCAATTGAAAAACATGCGCAGCAAAATGACAATTTCAAAATAAAAGCTTTCCAACAAAATAATCCCAAGAAACAAATTAATGAATTAGAAAATTCGTTTCAAGAAGACGATCAATTCGATGTAAATGCTTTGAACGTTTCACATAGCCAGTCAAATTATGTTTGCTGGAATTGTAAAACGAAAGGACATTCGTTCGTCCAATGTGCGAGCCCACAACGTAATTTGTTTTGTTACAAGTGCGGTATGGACAATACAACTACACCGAATTGTTCTAAGTGTTCGGGAAACCGGAAGCGTGGCAATTCGACTACCGGGGAGCTTTGTCACCCGAAAGAGAACTCGGATCAAAAATAAAAAATCAATTTGAAAAATCCTTTCAACCTGACAGTACTTTCTTACCTGAATGTCCGAAAATTCCTGAATGTAACAATCAATCTGACTCATCGAAAACACATAAGACACTAGACAAAACTAACCAGATACAAATTTTAAAACGAGATATAATACCAAATGAATCAACCAATTCCTTAAAACAGTCTTTATCACTTCATGATAGATTACAAAATTATTATGAAGCTCGCAAAAGAATATTTGGTCAACCACCACCACACATCCAAAAACTAAGAAACCGTTTTAAAGATAAGAAAAAGATTCATCGTGAAATCTGTGCAACCACACTCTGTGACACAGAAGATCCTAGGCCTTATGCTAGCATTTCCATATTTGGAAAAACTATGCTAGGTCTATTAGACAGTGGTGCGAGCATCAGTTGTCTTGGATCTGGATGTATGCAAATATTACAAGATTTAGGACTACCATACAAGAAATTCAATTCCAATGTAAGAACTGCAAGTGGCCAACAACAGAAAATTGTTGGCGAGATAATTACCAAATTAACATATAAGAACATCAGTAAAGAAATGAAATTATACTTGGTACCAACTCTACAACAATCGTTATACCTAGGTATCAACTTTTGGAGACTTTTTGAGATAGCACCTCAAATTATATCCGAAATTTGTCCCATACGACTCAGGCAATGTGACACAAATGCTCATGAGTTATCAGCTAATCAGGATTATGAAATTGAAAAAGCCATTAGTTTATTTCCGTCCTACGCTAAGGAAGGGCTGGGTCGGACCACACTTGAAGAACACACCATTAACACGGGCGATACGGAGCCAATTAAACAGCGAAGTTATCCCGTGTCACCTGCCATTCAAAAGCTTATGTATGCAGAGTTGGATAGGATGTTAGCTATGGATGTCATAGAAGAAAGTGAAAGTGCCTGGAGTTCACCTGTAGTTCTCGTGCGTAAGCCTGGGAAAAATCGCTTATGTTTGGACTCCAGGAAACTTAATAAAGTAACCAAGAATGACGCCTATCCATTTCCGCATATAGAGAATCTGTTAAGTCGTCAATCAGAAACACATTTCATAAGTAGTGTTGATTTGAAAGATGCATTCTGGCAGATACCTCTAGCTGAATCGGCAAGGGAAAAGACCGCCTTTAGTATACCTGGTAGACCCTTATATCACTTCAAAGTCATGCCTTTTGGCCTCTGCAATGCGGCACAACGTTTATGCAGGCTGATGGACAAGGTGATACCTAATGAATTAAAACAAAACATATTTGTTTATCTGGACGATCTACTGATTGTCTCAGGAACGTTTGAGGAACATGTCCGCATACTGAGCACTTTAGCTGCACTTTTGCGTAAAGCAAATTTGACTATAAACCTAGAGAAATCAAGATTTTGTTTTAAAGAGCTTCGGTATTTAGGTTACATTGTTGGAGGAGGCTGTATTAAAACAGATCCAGACAAAGTAGCGGCCATACAAGAGTTTCCGACACCAAAGACCCCTCGACAAGTTCGAAGGTTTCTAGGACTTTCCGGATGGTACAGACGTTTTGTGCCAAATTTTTCATCCCTGACAACCCCAATAACCGATACTCTTAGGAAGAGCAAGACCTTTGTCTTTACTCCTGAAGCTCAGCAAGCTTTTGAAAAACTGAAAGTAGCTCTAACGACAGCTCCCGTGTTGGTCAATCCTGATTTTCTAAAACCTTTTATCCTTTTATGTGATGCTTCATCTACTGGTGTAGGATGCGTTCTGAGTCAACTAGATGAAGAAGGCAGAGAAAAACCCATCTGCTACTATTCATACAAACTGAATCAAGCCCAACGTAACTACAGTGTTACGGAGCTTGAGTGTTTAGCTGCCGTGTTAGGCGTTGAAAAGTTCCGTCCTTATATTGAAGGACATCAATTTACAATCGTGACAGACCATTCAAGTCTCAAGTGGCTCATGAACCAAAAAGATTTGAGTGGAAGATTAGCGCGGTGGAGTTTGAGACTTCAAAGGTATTCCTTTGTTATAGAACATCGGAAAGGTTCACAAAATGTGGCACCCGATGCTCTATCTCGTGTCTATGCTGCGGATGAAATCGACTTCACACCATCTGATGTTCTTCACGTCAATCTTGATGATCCGGCTTTTAAGTCGGATGAGTATCTGGAATTGATCAAAACGATAAACAAAAATAAAGAACAGCTACCTGACCTCCAAGTTTCAGAAAATTTCATATACAAGAAGGTTAGACACTGCACCGGTGACCCTATACAGGACGATTGTGTATGGAAACTGTGGGTACCTTCCACTATAACTCAAAGTTTAATCAGACTGGCACATGACCCCCCGCGATCTTCGCATGGTGGAGTCACAAAAACTTTGTACCGCCTTCGCAAAAGGTATTACTGGCCCAATATGGCGACTGAAGTAAAAGCTTACATTGCCCAATGCGTTTCGTGTAAATCCTCAAAAGCTCCAAACACCATTTTAAGACCACCAATGGGACAATCCTTCCTCGTCGAAAGGCCATTTCAACATGTATTTGTTGACTTTCTCGGTCCTTATCCTAGGTCCAAAAAGGGTAATTGTTACGTCATAGTCTGCCTTGATCAGTTGACAAAGTTTATCTTAGCCAAAGCGATTAGAAAAGCAACAGCGGAATCCGCAATTCAATTTTTGGAAGAGAACGTGTTTTCACTTTTTGGAGTACCAGAATCTTTGCTGTCAGATAATGGGAAACAATTTGTAGGCAAAGAATTTTCGAAGTTTCTTACTCATTACGGAACCAAACACATAAAAACTGCATCATACGCACCTCAAGCAAATGCCAGTGAGCGTACAAATCGCTCAATTTTAGCAGCAATACGGTCATACGTTGATCAAGACCAATCTAATTGGGATAGACATTTGGTATCTATATTGAGTGCATTAAGATCTAGCATACACACTGCCATAAAAACATCACCACATGAAGCTCTTTTCGGCCAGTGTAAGATAGAACATGGTTCAGATTATCAGCTCCTTAAGAACCTTAATGGATTAAATAATTCGGAATTTCAAACACTTCCAAAAGCCAATAAGATGAACATTATTCATAGCCGTATCCAAGAATGTTTAGCTCAGGCACATAAAATATATGAGAAAACTTATAACACGCGCAGCAAAACCTGCAAATTCAAAGTTGGCCAAGTTGTCCTAAAACGTAATTTCGTATTGAGTGACAAGTCTAAGAAAAGAAATGCCAAATTATGTCCTAAGTTCGTACAAGCGAAAATTAAGAGAATCGTAAGTAACAATTTGTACGAATTGGAAGACTTAGGTGGAAAATCTTTTGGAATTATACACGCCAAAGATATGCGAACGTGATAGACAAAACAAAAGCTAAATTTTAAACAAATATGTCCTTTTCATTTCAATTTTATGACCAGAGAGACAAAAAATTGAAATGCTGTGAATGGACCATCCCAAAAATACACAAAAAAAAAGAAAAAAATATATAACTTAAAATATTTGCATAAACATTATAATCATTAAACCATAATTACTCCGAAAAAATGTTACCGCACCTTTACAATTTTTTTGCGGATGTTCGAAACTCGAACAACAAGACAAAAAGAAGAGTTAAAGATTTTCACCATGCATAACCACCCCTGACTGACTTCGATCTCTGTTTTCCGGTTTCGATCATCATTCTTTTCTATACCATACGCCACCGCGATCGGTAATAGTTCTTCATCCAAATAGAAAAGTGACTGTACCAAATAGTTAAAATTTTAACACAGGCTAAAAGCTTATGTAGAGCAAATATTTCATTTTTTTTATGCCTAAAGTGTTATACAGTACATTTAATTAATTTGCTAAGTTCAAATACTTTTAACTACGTCACTATAGTTTATCTTAGCACCAGGCAAAAATAAAAAGAAAAGAAACTAAGGAAAAAGGTCACGTGCACTTGTCCTAGTTGATATTGCTAAACCTCAGCCAGATCTCAATAACAAAATCAAAACTCATTGTGTTCAAGGCTAACTTCTTTTAACCAGATCGAGAAGCCAGATCGCTAGGTTTGCGATAAGACACTCCGGCCAAAGCACGAGGATCGATATTCTCATTGCTTATCACCAGCCCAGATTCGTCCAGCAAACAGGTGGTGATAAGATCAGGAATCTCTGTTTGTCCCACTGCTTGTGCCATTACAGTGGGAAAGCACATGGTCAGAACACACCTAAAGTGAACCCCTGCCATTCCACTACCGGTTGTGACAAATAGCCCATTCATCACATACCCATATTTTGATACCAATTGATAGAAGGAAGCTGATCTACTTTCCCGCATCAGCGTTCGCGCTATAACCACTGCCTTTCACCTCATCATAATTCCTAACCAACATAAATTATCCTAAAATACCAAAATTTGACAATCATCATCTGTGTTATCATCAACAAAAAACTAAAATAATTTAAATTCAATTTTTACATTGATAATATAAAAAAAAAGAACGTACAATTTAACAAGTGCTTGCACTTCACCAAATCAACAACTTTCCTAGATCGGACATCAACAAAGCTGCTGTGCACATCATCTTTGGAGAGCCGGTGAGTACAAATAAAGTGTTTTTTTTATATATATACTCTTATATATATTGTGATTTTCCAAATTTGAATTGCATACTGGTTAAATTGAACGTTCATATATTATATAGTAAGATATATTTTTATAGTTTGAATAGAAAAAAAAAGATAATTTGTATCTGAAATTAGATCATCCCTTAATTTTAATTCTAAATTTTATTTCAAATTAATTCTGATTGAACAATAAGATTCAATTTGTGTTTTCTGAGAGTGAGAGTGAGAGTGGAAGTACGAGAGTGTCTATACTAAATTTCTTTTGAGTGAAACAATAACTTTTCTCTTTACTCAATAATAGGAAAAGGAAGTTTTTTCTGTACTTTAGTTTGCCTTGTACTTTCACTCGATCTCTGATCAAACTCAAGCTCAATACAAAAAGAAATGTAGTTAAGTAAAAAAACTATAACACAAAAACAAAAAAAAAAAATAAACAAAAGAGAAATTGAATTATGAACTAAACTAAATAAAATTGGTATGGATTTAATTTATTTTTACAATTTGAGTCCTTTTTTTTTGAAGTTATGATGGAGTGATTTTGATTCAATTAAAGTGCTTAAGGGAAGGGAATATAGTGATGTTCATAACGTTGAGTAGTTGTAGCTAGGCAGTGCACTACTTTAGATAAGGGGTTATTAAGAAGACAATTTGAGTGACTTAATAACCAAGGAGTTTCTGGATGTATAGAAACAGTGGGTGGGTTTACACTCAGGAACACCAAATTACACCCAGGGTTCCATTTTGTTTTAAAAAAATAAAATAATAAAAAGAGAATAAATTCAAATAGTTTAGCGAATACATAGGTCATGTTCAATATCTTCACAAATTATCGGCATGAAGTAAGTGAATCGGTAGTCTGTAGCAACGAGTACAAGTACCCCGCCCACCGACGAGCTGGTCATATGGTGAAGCAAGCATGCCGGATCGTACTTAGTTGCTCGGACACTCATTTAACATCTCATGAGCTGACTCAGGGAATCCTGTGGTCTTGAGGAAGCAATGAGGGCAACCATTTACAACGTTTGGTTAAATGAGAACAGCTAAATCCGTTACAAGAATATTCGGAAAAACACATTCAATAAACTCACCTGTAGATTGCGCAATTGTACACACACTTTTCGATAAAGTGATCAATCCGTTGGTACTGTCAATTGGTATGGCGCCGATTCGGGTATTAGTTTGATCGGGCGCTTCAGAAGGCATCGGCTGAACGTTGTTTCCAACAACTTAGTTTGAAACCGAGGAAAAGTCTTCTTTCCACCTTCTGACTTGCTCATTCCCCGAACTTAGCAAAGTAGCGTCTACTTCTTCTGTTTCTTTTAGCTGTGTGCACCGGTCAGTTCTCTGTTTATTCTGTAAACGGTTCTGCCGTCGCACTTGATTGTAGCTTCTTCTGCGTTTTGAGCCAATGCGTTGATGTAGTTACCCTTGTCACGGCGAACACTGCGCTGAACCTCTCTCTTTATCATGTCGTACGCTGATTCCAGCTCATTTCTTTCTTCCCCTTGTGCAGCAGTTTTTCAAGCCCTTAACTGTCAGCGTTCGTTGGTCTCTGCCCAAGATTCTTCTGAAAGCCAAGTGTTGTAGCTTCCTTCTTTCCGACCGATTATTCTGTCAGTACCTGAAATGTAAACCTTTTTCACAGGATTTCAATGGTGTTCGATGTCTTCATGTACTGTGCTGCTGATTTCGTGAGAAAGGTGGTCCCTGAATTTTTGACCGATCGTGGGATCCTTTAGTCTCGCGTTATTCAGTCATTAACGAATGACTTTGTTAAAAGTTCTTTGGATGAATGTAGAAAGCTTGGAGCTAGTAATAGTGAGCGTACCATTCAATGAAGCTACTCAATGGCTATGCAAGCAGACCGTTCGAAAATAATTTTTCACATATGCACAATGCACATATAAAGAAATTAATTTTGTTCTTGATTCTGGTGCTATCCATCATATCGTTAAGTATTTTCAACAATGTACATAGAATCGAACCGATGCAGATTTCAACAGCAAAAGCAGGTGATTCCTTGGTGGCAAACCAGCAAGTTGGCATTTTGGTCAAGACTTTCTTTAAGGAAATAACTCAACATTAACTATTGTCTTGTTTGCTAAAAATTTAAAATGTAGCTTAATGTCAATTCGTCAATTAGCTGACAAAGGTTATAACATCACCTTTAATGGCGTTGATACTTTTATCTCCAAAAATGGTCAAAATATGTTCTCCGCTCCTCGAAATGGTCAACTCAATCAAGTCATTTTTTATGTTGAACGTCGTGTTTATGCGAATTGCAAGGGCGAATAAATTGAGCAAAGCTTCGCAAATGTTGTGGCTTTTTCGTTAAGCTCATTTAAATACCAATGATATGAAGTAAATGGTTTGCTAGAATTAGATATAAATAGTGCTGAAAAAATTTGTAAATCTTGTGTGCTTGGTAAACAGACGCGTTTACCATATCCACCATGAAAGGAAATCTGATCTAAACGTATTTTGGAGCTCATTCATACAGATGTCAGCGGTGCAAATAGTGAAGTGGGGTATAATGGTTCCAGATTCTTCGTTGTTTTTACTGATGATTTTTTACGTGGATTTATAGCATATTTGAAGAAGAAGAGAAGTGAAATTTTCGAAAAATTTCAACAATAAGATGGATGAAGCACATAATAGCTTCAAAATTTTGAAATTGTATTTAGATAATGACGGTGAGTATTGTTCAAAGAATTCAAATCTTTTTGTGTCAATGAATTTATTCGACTGAATAACATTGTGCTATACAATCCCGAAATAAATGAGGTATCTGAACGTTTTAATTGCGAAGTAATTGAAAAAGCAAGGACTATGCTTTTGTCAAGAGGATTGAGTCGTCAATTTCAGTGTAAAGCAGTTTAACATGCAAATTATGTTAAGAATTGCTCACAAACTAGTACTGTTTTATTTATTTATTTATTTACTTACTTACTAACTTAAGGTGGCGCTACAGTCCTGTGTGAACTAGGGCCTCACCCAACAAACTTCTAAATCTAGGTCGGTCCCTAGCTAGATGTCTCCAGTTTCGCGCTCCAAGTTAGGTGAGGTCACCTTCCACTTGTGCGCGCCACCTGATCAGTGGATTTCCTCTACTGCGTTGTCCTGTGGGTGCGGATTCGAAGACTTTCCGGGCCGGGGCATTGGTTTCCATGCGCTCTACGTGACCCAGCCATCTTAGTCGTTGGATTTTTACCCTTCTGGCTAAGTCTACGTCGCTGTACAGCCCGTACAGCTCGTCGTTCCATCTTCTCCTCCACTCTCCTTCGATGCATACGGGACCACAGATCACACGAAGAACTTTTCTCTCGAAGCGACCCAAGGTGCTTTCATCCGCTTTTGTCATGGTCCATGCTTCTGCATGGACGGGGATGATAAAGGTCTTATATAGCAACAATTTGGTCCCTGGAGAGAGGACTTTGAAACTCAATTGCTTTCTTAGTCCAAAGAAACAGCGGTTAGAAAGAGTTATTCTGCGATTGATCTCAGCGCTGGTGTTGTTTTCTGCGTTTACAGCGGAGCCTAGGTAAACGAAGTCCTTGACTACCTCAAACTTATGTCTGTCGATTGTGACGTTTTGACCAATACGTCGGTGTTGTATGTTCTTTCTAGACGACAGCATGTACTTTGTTTTGCCCTCATTAACCGTTAAACCCATTTTTGCCGCCTCTACCTCAATACTCACAAAAGCCCCATTGACATCACGCTGAGGTCTTCCGATTATGTCAATATCATCTGCATATGCTAGTAATTGGACAGACTTTTGAAAGAAAGAGCCGCTAGTGTTGACGTGTGAGCTCTGAGTTGGTGCATGCTCCTAACTAACTTATCTCCAGCTACTTTAAAGAGCTCGGCATTCAAGCCATACGCTTTATTAGACTTCAACTAAGATATGGCAATCTTTACTTCGTCTAAGTTGGGAGGACGGGATTGTTGGCTTTCGCCGTCTATATTAAATGCATCATCCTGCCTGACAGCGGAATTCAGTTCTTCGTCGCCGTTATACAGTCTGCAGAAGTGGTCCTTCTATATCCTTAGCATTGACTGCGGTTCCACTATGAAGTTTCCAGTTTCGTCTTTGCAGCCTTCGGTTCTAGGTTTATGTACCTACGAATTTCGTTTCACCTGTTCATAAAACTTTCGAACTTTATTCCTGCTTTTAAACCTCTCAAGATCTTCCACCGAACGCTTCGTATGCACTCTCTTTTTCCTTCTGAGAAGTCGGCGTTCCTCTCGCCTCTTCTGCTCATAGAGCTCACGAGCAGCTCTCGTCCTTTTATGCAGCGCCACTTTGCGTTCCTGTTGTTTGGCTGCATTTGCCTGCCGATATTCCTCATCAAACCAGGGGTTCCTTGTTGGTGGCGGCTTCTCTGATTGCATCTTGCACATCAGAGGCGGCTTCTCTGATTGCATCTTGGCAATGTTGGCACTGGTTATCGATACATTGTGTTCGCGGCAGAGGACTTCGAGAGAGGTCGGAAAAACATTTGGCGATCTCTGGCGATTGTTCGACGTTGTACCTTCTCCCAACACCTTCCTGTTTTGCTTTGGGTCTAGAAATCTGAAGTGCTACCTTGTCTAAAACAAAGTAGTGCTCCGAGTCGATGTTAGTTTCTTGGAAAGTTCGTACATCCATGATGCTGGAAGCGTGTCTGGCGTCGATCGCAATATGGTCAATCTGGTTGACGGTAAATTGATCTGGAGAAGTCCAAGTTCCTTTGTGGATGTTGAAGTGTGGAAAACGCGTACTGGCTACCATGAGGTTGCACCCCGGAGCAAAATCTATGAGCCTGAATCCGTTGTCGGAAGTGTTGTCGTGCGGGCTGTTCTTCCCGAATATTTCACCAAAGATGTCTTCCCTTCCTAGCTTGACATTAAAATCGCCCAGGACTATTTTAATATCGTAGCTAGGGCACTGCTCATATGTTTTGTCTAGGAGCTCGAAGAACATATCTTTGGTGTTGTCATCTTTCTCTTCAGGCTAATGTTGCCGAATTTAGCCTTGATGCGTGTGGTCATGGAGCACTCATTGATGCACCTATAACTCAAGACTTTTTGCCTAAGTCTGGCTCCAATGACGAAGCCGCATCCAAATAAGCTCTGTTGGTTTTCGTGGTAGCGGTCCCCATAGTAAATATCACAGTTTTGTATCCTATTTTTGCCCGGCCCATCCCATCGTATTTCCTGGATGGCGGTGATATCTGCTTTATAGCGGTCTAGGGCCTCCGCTAATTCTTCGGCAGCACTTGGTCTGTTAAGGGAACTAACATTCCACGTGCATATCCAAAGTTCGTTGTCCTTAATTCGTTTGCGTTGGTTGTCAACAGTAAATCTGTCCGTATCCGAGGCTTGTTGGTGCTTCCTCCAAGGATGGGAAGCCGGATAAAACCGCTCCTCACGGGCCTGGGCTCCAAACAAGTTAAAGAAGCGCTATAAGGTGTTAACTAAGTAGTTCAACCTTACTGGAACTGTAGACGCCACCGTTGATTTCATCTCGGGAATTCCTCCGTTGCCGTCTGGATAAGGAGAGGTGCCTTAGTGGAAACACCTCTCCCCCCCTCTCTCGTTTGCTGTCCCCAACAACTTTGCACTGTGGTTGGAACCCAATCTCCAGTTGAGGTACTAGGCACCCGATGTTCACCACGGGGAGGTGAGAGTAGGAGTTGATAGACAGAGAAGAACCTGTGGACGCTTGTGTCCTCTTGAAGGCACATGCCTACGTAGCAAATGAGAGAGGGGACGAGAGGTGTTTCCATTCCTTTTATCCAAATCCAGTTTCAGTTAATTTGAACTACTTAGTGAACACCTCATAGGGCTACTATGACATAATCGGAGGCCAGGCCTTTAAGGAGTGGTTATAGCAGCTCTTGCCCTAGGATCAAACGAAGTATAAGTCTTGCTAACCTCTGTTTTTTTTGGCTAAGAAAGCAATTTAGTAGAAAACCTCTCTCGGGAGGGTCCAAAGTGTGGCTATATATGACCCAAATCATGCCCGTCCTGCTATACAGTGCAGAAGCACGGACTATGACAAAAGCGGATGAAAGCACCTTGAGCCTTTTCGACAGAAAAGTTCTTCGCATGATCTACTATCCCGTATGCATAAAATTGAAGTGGAGGAGAAAAGGGAACGACGAGCTGTACGGGCTGTACAGGTGGCGTGCACAAGTGCAAAGTGACCTCACCCAACTTGGAGCGCAAAACTGGAGGCATCTAGGTATAAGAACCGAGATAGATAGAGAAGTTTGTTGGGTGAGGCCCTATGAATTTCTTTATGGTCCACAACTTGCAATTTTTGGGTACAAATTATTTGATGCAACGCTGGTCTACCATTAATTTTTTCTTATCCGTTTTCACTTAAAAATATGTTATTTTAAAGAATTTAAAATGCAACACGAAAAAATAATGAAAACCAAAATATCAAATTGCCTATAGATCAAGAAAAAGTAAGCTTAAGTATACCTTAAACATATATGTGCAAACAAAAACAAAACTCGCTCTATATATGGTAAACTATTACAATATTTTCGGAACAAATAGTCTTTTTCAACTTTTGAAACGTTATTGGTACACAAAGTACCCGTCTAATTTATAGTGAAAATTACTTTTACAATGTTAAAGAAATAAACAATCTCAAGTTTTATTGAGATCATGTTTTTGAAATAACATGAAAACATTTCAAACGTCAAAAACTTTTGTAGACCGCTTTTCTAATATTTTCCAACAAAATCCCATTTACCCTTTTTCCCTATAATTCAAGCAGACGTTAAACTTAAGCAATTATTTCCATTAATCTCAATATTAATACACTATAATTTTCCCGGAAATTCGGAAATTCCATGACCACACAAAAATGGAAGAAGGAAGGAAGCAAGTAAACCAACAAATCAACTGTCACCTAATTGTAACACAAAAACTTTTCATCCAAAAACCAAACCAACCGAAGTTGGAACACCAAAAGCATAAAACCAGAAAACCAGAAGCATTGCAATCTTTTGATAATCCAAAACGTATTAAGAAATTTATATATTTTCTCTTCTCGCCGAAGATCTGCTCCATAAAACATCCGCCATTATTTTCCACTCTTTTGACCTCGAAACGCCAAAGAACCATTTTCCCTGAATCGAATCGATTAATAACGAAATTGAGGATTTGTTCCACCAACAAGCGAAAACCAACCAAACGAAGTCATTGGAAGCAGAAAGGAAGCAAAAGACAATACCAAAAAAAAAAAACATAAAACAAGAATGAAAAACAAATAGAGGAGAGAATCCCTAACAGAATCCGGCGCGTTGTCTGCTTATACGAGTACAGCGGTTCACTTCCGCTTCCCTTCATTTTCTGGCTCTGGCTCTGGCTAGGCTAAGGACTATGGACTATTCAACTATGGAGTTGAAGTGGAGAGTATCCCCAACACATATACTTTGGTTTAAGCCCAACAGAACTCATAATCGAATCCCTATTCCTTCCGGGTACTATGCGGTGGTCCGCGCCGCGTCGCGTCGCGCCATACACTCTCATAAACATAAATTGAAAAAGGTGTTTTTTTTTTGCGTTGTTGTCTGTGTCGGCGATAAGCAAAACTTTCGACGGCAATCACGCGAACTCACCCCCCGGGAGTACCGAGGGAAATGTTTTAACTGCTAACCAGCTGTAATACAGCTCGTTCAGTAATAGAGGTGGCACTGGTGGCAAATAGCAGGACTAACAATCAGGACCAAAAACATTACCAGGACCATGCAGCAGGCAGCAGGCAGCAGGACCATCGTGAAACAAAATTGCGAAATTCAGTGGAAAATATTCGCGCTGCGCGATTGCACTGATATTTATTATCTACGCTATGGGGATCATTGTGTTTGAAAAAGTTCGCTGAAAATAGTCCTGTGTTTTTTCTGTGTTTTTTGGTTTCAGTTGTTTTTATTTTTATTACGTCGGGCGATAAGCAATCCGAAAAATGGAACTCTTTTTGGCTCACAGTATGGTAATAATATTGGTTGTGGTTTTTTTGTTTTCTTTATTATTTTTGTGTTGTTACTTCATGATGTTTCCTTTAAAGTTTATTCAAAACTTTCACAGATGCAGTTTTTCGTTTGAAGTTGTGGCATACATTCGTTTCGGGATTAAGGAACGCCTTGAGGGGATTTTTTTAAGGGCCTGTTTACATGTAAAGTTATTTGTATAAATCATAATTTTTGTCCCTATAATAAACTGTTGGTAAGCTAAATGGAGAAATTGTTGCAGTAAAAAACGAGAGTTGTTATTTTACCCATTTTGTGTTGTTGTTATAACTTACTTAAGGAAGCGCTATAGTCTTGTGTGAACTAGGGCCTCAAACAACAAACTTCTCCATCTAGCTCAGTCCCTAACTAGATGTCTCCAGTTACGTACTCTAAATTAAAAAAAATTCCACTTTTACGCGCCACCTGATCCGCGGTCTTCACATCTGCCCTGTGGTTTCCATGCGCTCTAAATGACCCAGCTATTTCAGCCATTGGACTTTAATCCTTTTGGCTAAGTCTACGTCACTGCACAACTCGTAGAGCTCGTCGTTCCATATTCTAATCCACTCACCTTCTATGCATACGGGACCGTATGTCACATGGATAACTTTTCTCTCAAATGGACCCAAGGCGCTTTTATCCTTTAACGTAGTCCCTGCTTCTGTAGAGTGTAGCAGGACAGAGATGATAAGGGTCCTATAGCGACACTTTCAATCTACTCTACTCTATTGATCAATTGGTTTCTAGACCCAAAGAAAGTTAAGGAAGAGTAATTTTTGTTTGATTTAAGCGTTGATGTTGTCTTCTGCATTCATTGCTGAGCCCAGGTAGACAAAGCTCTTAGCAACCTCAAAGTTACGTCTGTCGATGGTGAGACTCCGACTCTAGTGTTCTGCGTAGTTCAAGATAACGTCGCAGACATTGTCTCTCAAACACTCGCATCTTTGAACCATACCGGGCACCCATAGGCAATCCTTGGCCGGATAAGGGCCGTGTAGCAAATCACCTTCACCTTGCTGTCAAGACGGCTGATAAAAAAAACCGTTTTGTCAGGACAAAGGCTCCCCTAGCTCTGGCCAGATCAGCACTCATATGTCTGCCGAAATACAAGTACTGATCCAGATGCCAGTGGCTGACACTTTTATTTGTCAGTGACTGTCGATTTGGTCCAACGTATCCATTGAGGCTCCATACAGCGGAGTCCTGAAAAGAATAGTTTCGCATTTCTGAATTTTGATTTTCAACTTCCAGTAATCGCAATAATGCTGAATCCTGTCTAAGTCTCAGATCACTGGTGCAAATGCTGAATAAGATTGGCGAGTTAACCCCTTCCTGTTGAAGACCATTTTCAATATCAAAGATTTTGGTAGATGTTTCATTGCCAATTTTGACAATAAACCGTCTACCATTAAGCATGTCATAAAGCATATACTAAGCATGGTTTACTTATGCGAAGTCTGTTTAACTTTAGATACTGACCCTCTAATCATACAGTGTCGAAAGGCTGCTCCAAGTCAACCAGACAAGCATCCCAACATTGTATTTTAGATTTGTTCTACTGGATATCAGAAACAAGCTTAGAAGCAGCATGAATAAAGTGTCATGTCCCGCTTTAAAGCCGAACTGATTATCCGGAATTTTGTTGTTCTCAGCCCACTTGGACAGAGATCTATTTATAACCTTCTCGAATACTTTACTGATGCTCGGCACCAGTTGTCCTTTCCCTTTTTCGGGAGAGGATCTACTACAGCTGTCTTAAAACGGACCGGATAATATGCATTATTCAGAATGTTGTTAAACAGAGTGGTGTCCACAGCTTCCTGAGGTAAATGTCGTAGTACAATGTTGGGTATACCATCGACACTTGCTGACTTCTTTTTCTTTAATGAATCGAAAATGTGCTGGAGCTCTATCTTTGTGACTAAAAGGGTATTAGTCCTGTTTTGCGAGGCGATGATGGCATTTGCAATCATCTTTGGGCAAAAAGAGGATGAAAAACTTCGATATCTACTATGGTGACTGCTACCACGAAAACCAACAGCGCTTATTTGGATGCGGATTCGTCATCGGAGCCAGACTTAGGCAAGAAGTCTTGAGCTATAGGTGCAACATTAGCCTGATATGCGCGCACGCCCCCACAGAAGAGAAAGACGACAACACCAAAGATATGTTCTTCGAGCTCTTAGACAAAACATATGAGCAGTGCCATAGCTACGATATTAAAATAGTCCTGGGCGATTTTAATGCCAAGCTAGGAAGGGAAGACATCTTTGGTGGAATAATCGGGAAGAACAGCCTGCAAGACAACACTTCCGACAATGGATTCAGGCTCATAGATTTTGCTACGAGGCGAAACGTCATGGTAGCCAGTACGCGTTTTCCACACCTCAACATCCACAAAGGAACTTGGACTTCTCCAGATCAATCTACCGTCAACCAGATTGACGATATTGCGATCGACGCCAGACACGCTTCCAGCATTATGGATGTACGAACTTTCCGAGGAGCTAACATCGACTCGGACCACTACCTCGTTGTAGCCAAGGTAGCACTTCGGATTTCCAGACCCAAGGCAAGACAGGGAGGTGCTGGGAGAAGATACAACGTCGAACGGCTACAATCGCAAGAGATCGCCAAATCCTTTTCCGACCGAGTTACAAGTAACCTCTCTCGAAGTTCTCTGCCGCCAACACAATGTATCGAAAACCAGTGGCAGCATCACCAAGATGCAATCAGAGAAGCCGCCTCTGGTGGGCTGGGTTTCAAACAGCCACCAACAAGGAACCCCTGGTTTGATGAGGAATGTCGGCAGGCAAATGCAGCCAAACAAGACGCACGCAAAGCTGCGCTGC
Organism: Eupeodes corollae; assembly: GCF_945859685.1. Taxonomy (NCBI): domain Eukaryota; kingdom Metazoa; phylum Arthropoda; class Insecta; order Diptera; family Syrphidae; genus Eupeodes; species Eupeodes corollae. The sequence goes on from NC_079147.1 coordinate 68,316,360, forward strand.
ATAAAAGGACGAGAGCTGCTCGTGAGCTCTATGAGCAGAAGAGGCGAGAGGAACGCCGACTTCTCAGAAGGAAAAAGAGAGGGCATGAGAAGCGTGCGGTCGAAGATGTTGAGAGGTATAAAAGCAGGAATGAGGTTCAAAAGTTGTATGAACAAGTGAAACGAAATTCACAGGTACATAAACCTAGAACCAAAGGCTGCAAAGACGAAAGTGGAAACATCATAGTGGAACCGCAGTGCTGAGGATATGGAAGAACCACTTCTTCAGACTGTATAACGGCGATGAAGAACTGAATTCCGCTGTCAGGCAGGATGACCCATTCGATATAGACGACGAAAGCCAACAATCCCGTCCTCCCGACTAAGACGAAGTAAAGATTGCCATATCTAAGTTGAAGTCTAATAAAGCCGCTGGAGCAGATGGCTTGAATGCCGAGCTCTTTAAAGCAGCAGGGGATAAGCTGGTTAGGTGCATGCAGCAACTTATCTGTAAGATATGGTCGGAAGAAAATATGCCCGATGAATGGAACCTCAGTATTGTTTGCCCGATCCTGAAAAAAGGTGACCCTCTAAACTGCACCAACTATAGAGGAATAAGTCTACTTAACATCGCCTATAAAATCTTCTCTGCCATAATATGTGAACGTCTAAAGCCCATCGTCAACAACCTGATATGTCCTTATCAGTGTGGTTTTAGACCAGGAAAGTCCACAGTTGATCAAATATTCACATTACGGCAGATCCTGGAAAAAACTCAAGAACACCAAATCGACACCCACCATCTTTTCATCGATTTCAAGGCCGCATATGACAGCATCTACAGGGACGAGCTGTATAGAGCCATGTTTAGTTTTGGCATCCCTGCCAAACTCATCCGTTTGTGCAGGATGACCATGGAGAATTCACGCTGCTCCATAAAGGTTGGAAACAACTTAACAGAATCTCTTGATGTCAAAAAAGGCTTTAGACAAGGTGATGCGCTGTCATCTGTCATATTTTTAACATCGTGATTGAAAGAATAGTGCAGAGCTCACACGTCAACACTAGAGGCACTTTCTTTCAAAAGTCTGTCCAATTACTGGCATATGCTGATGACATTGACATAATCGGAAGAACTCAGCGTGATGTCAATGGGGCTTTTGTGAGTATTGAGGCAGAAGCGGCAAAAATGGGTTTAACGGTTAATGAGGGCAAAACAAAGTACATGCTGTCGTCTAGAAAGGACATACAACACCGACGTTTTGGTCAAAACGTCACAATCGACAGACGTAACTTTGAGGTAGTCAAGGACTTTGTCTACCTAGGCTCCGCTGTAAACACAGAAAACAACACCAGCGCTGAGATCAAACGCAGAATAACTCTTGCTAACCGCTGTTTCTTTGGACTAAGAAAACAATTGAGTGGTAAAGTCCTCTCTCGAGGGACCAAAGTGTTGCCATATAAGACCCTTATCATCCCCGTCCTGCTATACGGTGCAGAAGTATGGACCATGAAAAAACTGGATGAAAGCACCTTGGGTCGCTTCGAGAGAAAAGTTCTTCGTGTGATCTACGGTCCCGTATGCATCGAAGGGGAGTGGAGCAGAAGATGGAACGACGAATTGTACGGGCTGTACAGCGACGTAGACTTAGCCAGAAGAGTAAAAATCCAACGACTAAGATGGCTGGGTCACGTAGAGCGCATGGAAACCAATACTCCGGCCCGGAAAGTCTTCGAATCCGCACCCACAGGACAGCGCAGTAGAGGAAGACCGCGGATCAGGTGGCGCGCACAAGTGGAAGGTGACCTCACCGAACTTGGAGCGCGAAACTGGAGACATCTAGCTAGGGACCAAGCTAGATGGAGAAGTTTGTTGGGTGAGGCCCTAGTTCACACAGGACTGTAGCGCCACCTTAAGTAAGTAAGTAAGATAACGGCGACGACGAACAGAATTCAGCTGTCAGGCAGGATAATCCATTCAATATAGATGACGAAAGCCAAATTAGACGAATAAGGATTGCCATATCTAAGCTGAAGTCTTACAAAACAGATGCAGTAGATGAGTTGAATGCTAAGTTCCTCAAAGCACCTGGAAATAATTTGGTTAGGAGCATGCACCAATTTATCTATAAGATATGGTCGGAAGAAATCATGCCCCATGAACGGAACCTTAGTATTGTTTGCCCGATTCTGAAAAAAGGAGACCCTCTAAACTGCAAAAACTATAGAGGAATCAGTCTACTTAACATCGTCTATAAAATCTTCTCTGCCGTAATATGTGAACGTCTAAAGCCCATCGTCAACAACCTGATATGTCCTTATCAGTGTGGTTTTAGACCAGGAAAGTCCACAGTTGATCAAATATTCACATTACGGCAGATCCTGGAAAAAACTCAAGAACACCAAATCGACACCCACCATCTTTTCATCGATTTCAAGGCCGCATATGACAGCATCTACAGGGACGAGCTAAATAGAGCCATGTCTAGTTTTGGCATCCCTGCCAAACTCATCTGTTTATGCAGGAAGACCATTCAGAATTCACACTGCTCCATAAAGGTTGGAAACAACTTAACAGAACCTTTTGATGTAAAAAAAGGCTTTAGACAAGGTGATGCGCTGTCATGCGATTTTTTTAAACATCGTGCTTGAAAGAATAGTGCAGAGCTCACACGTCAACACTAGAGGCACTATCTTTCAAAAGTCTGTCCAATTTCTAGCATATGCTGATGACATTGACATAATCGGAAGAACTCAGCGCGATGTCAATGGGGCTTTTGTGAGTATTGAGGCAGAAGCGGCAAAAATGGGTTTAACGGTTAATGAGGGCATAACAAAGACCATTCTTTCGTTAAGAAAGGACATACAACATCGACGTTTTGTTCAAAACGTCACCATTGACAGAAGTAACTTTGGGGTAGTCAACGACTTAGTCTACCTATGCTCCGCTGTAAACACAGAAAACAACACCAGCACTGAGATCAAACACAGAATAACTCTTGCTAACCGCTGTTTCTTTGGACTAAGTGTTGCCATATAAGACCCTTATCATCCCCGTCCTGCTATACGGTGCAGAAGTATGGACCATGACAAAATTGGATGAAAGCACCTTGGGTCGCTTCGAGAGAAAAGTTCTTCGTGTGATCTACGGTCCCGTATGCATCGAAGGGGAGTGGAGCAGAAGATGGAACGACGAACTGTACGGGCTGTACAGCGACGTAGACTTAGCCAGAAGAGTAAAAGTCCAACGACTAAGATGGCTGGGTCACGTAGAGCGCATGGAAACCAATGCTCCGGCCCGGAAAGTCTTCGAATCCGCACCCACAGGACAGCGCAGTAGAGGAAGACCGCGGATCAGGTGGCGCGCACAAGTGGAAGGTGACCTCACCCAACTTGGAGCGCGAAGCTGGAGACATCTAGCTAGGGACCGAGCTAGATGGAGAAGTTTGTTGGGTGAGGCCCTAGTTCATACAGGACTGTAGCGCCACCTTAAGTAAGTAAGTAGATGGCATTTGCCAAGTTTTCGTCATTGAATTTGGTAAAACCGAGGTTCTCAGATCGCTACTGCGTTATGTCGCTACGCAGGTAGAAGTGGTGCTACAGGGCTCTATTTTCCAGGTCACGATTACGGTGAATGCTAGGATTCAACTTGTACACTTGCTTGAAAGCTACACGCACAACCTCTGCTTTCTCCTGCGGATCTTCGACACTTAAGAAGTCATCGTCCAAGACGGCGTCTCCTGGATCTTCTCCTTCTGCCAGAAGTACGACAATAATACTCCCGTACAAACGTTGAAGCCTTGTCAGATGTCTACTTTTGTGTATGTGCAGTGCATTTGTAGCCGCGTTACGATACAAGTTCGTAATGTCTCGTACAGAAAGTCAATATCATACCTTCGCTTAAGGTATTGCTACAGTCCTGTGTGAATACTGCCCAAGAGGCTTTAATAAGTTACTGGAGCACCAGCCCAGAGATGAGAATTATATTCAAGTTTCGGTTATAGGTTTTGTAGATTGTAGCCAGATCAGACGGAGAGAAAAGTTTCTTGCAACGTCTCAAAAAACCTCGAAATCTTGCGGCATTTTTGGCAACATCGCGTATGTGATCGCTCCACAAAAGGTGGTTTCTGATGCACATTCTGAGGATGTTAAGATGTTCCGTTTCGTTGATGCAAGTACCACTCATAGATAGTGGCAAAAAGGATTTATATAGCTTTAACGATGCAAGAAAGCATTGCGTTTTCGAAGCATGAAATTCCACACGATTTTTTATTTCTCATTGTACAATACTGTGTAGGTCGGAATTTAATGGGCTTATCATATGTTGCCGTTGCACTTTCACATCCGAAGAGGAGGGTTGTGAGACTGGAAACGAATATGAAAAGCTAAGAGTGAAAACCGCGGTGCTTCTTTGGCTACAGTAAGGCAGTGGTCTGATTAGATGTTAGCTCCTCGGAAAAATTGAACATCCATAATGCTGGAAGCGTGTCTAGCGTATATCACAATATGGTCAATCTGTTTGACTGTAGATTGATCTAGATGTTAAGGTGTGGAAAACGCGTACTGGCTAAATTTTCAGAAGAATAATTGATGTCTTCCCTACCTAGCTTTGCATTGAAATTGCCAAGGACCGTTTTAATATCGTAGCTAGGATAGAACTTATATATTTTATCCATGATCTCGATGAACATATCTTTGGGGTTGTCACGGTTCACTTCTGTGTGGGGGAGCAACGTGCGTATATTTGACTAATGTTGCTGAATTTAGGCTTAATGCGGATAGCCATAAGGCGCTTGTTGCTGCACCTATATAGCTCAAGACTTGTTGCCTAAGTCTGGATCCAATTACAAAGCCGCATTCAAATAAGCGTTGTTCGTTTGCTCCGTAGCATTCAAAACAGTAAATAACGTAGTTTTTCATCCTCTGCTTGCCCAGCACATCCAATCTCGTTTCCTGGATGGCGGTGATGTCTGCAGTCTATGGCCTCCTCTAATTATTCTACTGCCTGTGGTCTATTAAGGGACCTAGCATTCCACGTGCCCATCCAAAAATGATTTTCCATAAATCGTTTGCGTGGGTTGTCAACAGTAAATCCGTCCGTATACTCGGGTTTTTTTTTAGGTCAAGAAGTCATTATGGCTCACGACCTTCGAACTGAAGAACCAGGTCCTTGATTTAACTCCAAGTTCAAGCGCCGGCTACACCGCCTCATACAGGCCTGAGCCCCAAAAATGTCGTAATAGCCCTATTATATTTTCACTTAGTAGTTCAACGTCACTGGAACTTTACACGCCAAAGTTGATACCATCATTGGAATTTTTCCGTTAACGTCTTTATGAAAGTAAAGGTGCCTTAGTGAAAACACCTCCCAACCTCTCTCTCTCTCGTTTGCTACCCTCCACAGTTTTCCACTGCAGTCGGAACCCACTTTCCAATTGAGGTAATAGGTACCCAATGTTTACCGCGGGGAAGAGAGAATAGGAGTTGATAGACAAAAGTGGGAAGTTAAATAATTTAAAATAAATCTTGCTGTCCCTTCGATAATAAAGTTATGCTCGGTAAAACTAATTAATTTACTTTTGTTTATGATGACAGTCATAGTCACTTCATACAAGGTATTGGAATACAAAGAAAAAAGAGTTGACATATTAACAATCGTCGATAGTCAACTTGAAATTTGGCAAATTGTCGCATTGACTACCAAAATAGTCAATATAACAACCTTATTTTAAAAAATTGACTACTGGATAGTCAAAAGCACAATTTTCGATTGTGAATTTTGGGAAGTCAATATGACAACAAAAGTAGCCAATAGAACATATTCGGTAGTCAATATGACAATTTGGTTGTCAATATGATGAGTTTTTTCGATCTGTGTAGTTATCCAGCGAAAAAAATTATTTGAAGTGTAACGATTATGTCAAAAATTATAGCATATTCAGATGTCAAATAAATATATAGTTACCATGAATTAATTATATCCTCTCTAAATAGTTGCTTCTTCATCATTCAAATAAAATTGTACACTTGGGCGTATACGCACTTTTTTTTAATAAATTTATTTATTCAAAATAATATTCGTCCCTTTTCTGAATTTTTCTTACCACCCTCACAAAAGGTCAGAAAAATCCATCTTTCTCAAAACATTTAGCTAATGACCTCACATTTGTTTCAAAAGAATCTCAAATCAAGCAGATTCAATATCAAAATGCATAGAATTTTCAAAGAACAAACATTACAAATACTCCAAATATTTAAACAATTTTCCTAATAAAATTCATAGATCTGTACTTATCAAAACCGCCACTCGTATATTGATTTGAGATCAACAAATTTCTAATTCTAAGAACTTTTGATCTTTACATCTGGTCATATGCCTATTTTCCGTTTAACGAATATGCAAATGCCTATTCCTAATATCTTACCAATATTTTTGTTCCTAGGAAAGCAAAATTAATTTTAAGGAAATGTATGTTCTCAATCATAACATTTTAAATCGTCTTATTTCAAAACATCAAACTCAGATGTTATACTCTGGTAATGTATAGGTGCACAGAAAATACATATATGTATATTTTTTGATTGCCCTGGTGCAGTTTTCTGGAAAATTTAATTTCAAACAACCCAAAACCGTAACTGAGACTGAGGCTAAGGCTAAGGCTGAGACTGAAACCAAGATCCAAGTGTGGATGTTATGCGATGTCGATGTGGATATTATGATTGTGATATTTTGAAATGTAGTTTATTTGAAATTTTCGAATATATAAGCATTAATATTTGCTTTGGTAAGCCAAAAAGGATATTAGCATTGCCGACTGGTGTATTGAAATGAAATCGATTTTGGCAACAAGGATCTCTATGATGTGCTGTATGGCAATCGAAGCGTATACCTTCCTATTTTCGGGGGAAAACCTATGTTTGAGCATCATCCCCCACGTCCATCGTCATAGTCATAGTCATCGGCATCGTCATCTTCATCGTCTAAGTTGTTGTCATAGTTGTCGTCGCAATTCCCATTTGAAGATGTTTTTGGCTTTGTGATCGGGGGCTTAGAATGATGGGAATTTTGATATGTTAGATTGGGATAGTGGTCGACAAACATTTGGGAGTCTATATGAAGACCCAGACCTTACCATTTATGTTATACAAAAAGACGAAGCCAAAGACGAAGATGAAGACGATATGGTTTATATCTTGGAATTCATCACATAATAATTTATATACATTTCATTCATTTTATAATAAATGTATCTATGTATCTTTGTATATATAAAAGCAAATGTTTGAGATTTTAAATGATGCAGATCAAGCTGATGGCGATGGGGATATAAGTAGATAGCTCGTCTCTTTTATATGAAAGTGTATTCATCGTATATTAGATATTATTCAAATAAACGAAATGATTGTAAAATATCTTATAAGCTTTTTAGGGTTTGCAGCACAACACCATATGTACTGTACATATTATGTTATGTCCTTATAGACACATGTACATAAATATGAATTGCATGTTTGGGTTTATTGAAGCGAATCAAATTCTAATTGAAGTGGTGACCGATTCCTTTTAATATGGGATTTGAAATTATTTGATTGATATCAAAAGCTTCAAATTGTATATTATATTAAAACAATATTCAAAATGAATTTTCAAGACATGAATGAGAGATAGAAAGAAAGGAAAGGGATGAGATGAGGTGAAGTGATAAATATTGCAATAAAGAGAATGTTTTAAAAGTGTGGTATCAAAAAGAAGATAGGCAAATGTGTATAATTCTCTTTGATATATTTTAAGAACTAAATGCCAAAATAAAAGTCCCTTAAAGCCCAATATAAAATTCAGAAAACCACATTTACTAGAACCACAGATCAGCTTTTTTGATAATTTAGTGCACTTAAATAAGAATTTCAGATTTTCATGTTTCTGATTATAGTTTCAACACAAAATTAAAATATCTTAAAATATCAAACTCTATTGTTATGTTTTATTATCTGTCTGTTATACATTTTTAGTAAAGCCTGAAATTCAAATTCAAAAAGAAGGATTTCAAAAATAAATAGGAACCCGTAAAACACATGGAAACTGCCTTAAGACTTAAATAAATGCCATACTGGTATCATAGGGTCCATGTCAAATGTTATTAAAATCCATGTCCAAGTTAACACCTTTTATAGCAAATTTTAAATAATGCAACTGTAATGCAAGCAACTGATTTGTAAAAAGCTCTCTTTTAAGAACCACACTAAAAATTTGTATGTGACATAGTATAGCGTTGTCTGGGTATCTCCAAAATTGAAAATTGAAAAATATTAGTCCCGCCAAAAATGTTCTTGTCTATAATCATCTTTATTATTTAGTAAGTAAGACTTACTCCTCCTCCTTTTCGGCTCTCCAACTCAACTAATTTAAACAAATTAATTGTAAAATTGAAGATACATTTCTGTAGACTCCGCAGATTCTGCAAAATACTGGTAAAATAATATTTCCAAAGAAATGGTTAGTGTATTAGAATGATCTAATCGAATACATGAACCATTTCTTTCGATAAGTTAGTTTTCCGGTGTTTCAAATTTGCTGGAACGAGTTCTCTCTTACTTTGTGAGCGGACTTAGGGACATCGCATACCAGAATCAGAAAAATGTAACAGGTTGATCGATTTTGCTGCGGGGCGAGACGTTCTGGTAGCTAGTACGCAGTTCACACATTATAATATATACAAGGGACATGGAAATCACCAGATTGGCCACATTGCGATCGACGCACGATACTTCACTGATACAGGATGTCCAAACATTCCGAGGGGCACAATTTGGCTCGGACCACTTCCTCGTTGTAGCCAAGATACGGCTACGAATATCCTAATAAAAGCCAAAACAAGGAAAAACTGTGAGAAGTTTTGCAAAATACTGCCATGTCCTTTTCCTATTGATTCTCTTATAACCTCTTAAAGAGTCATATGCTGATTCCATGAAGCCTTGAAGTCATCTGAGATGCCAACTCTGAAGTGCGTGGTTTCACACGGCTTCAACAGCGAAGCCCCTGGTTTGACGACGAATGCCGACAAGCGCACGCAGAATGACCAGAGCTCATTGAGAGCTCTACGAGCAGAAGAAAAAAAAGGAACACCTGCTTCTTAGATTTAAAGCGAGGAGATCGAGGAGGTTTGTAAATTTAACTAAAAGGAAATAAAGGTGATGCATATCAACAAATCCCCCTACTCGACCTCGATAAACGATATAAGCCGACTATTACATCATCTATAGGGAAGAGCTCTACGGAACAATGTCTATTATTGGCATCCCTGTCAATTTTATCCGTTTGTGCAGAATGACGATGAAGAATGCACGCTGCGCTATGAAGGGCGGAAAAGATCTCAACGATGCATTTGATGTCAAAAAAGGTTTTAGACAATGCGATGCACTGTCATGCGACTTCTTCAACATCGTTCTGGAAAGAATTGTACAAAACTCAACCGTCAACACTAGAGACACAATCTTCCAAAGGTCCATCCAATTACTCGGATACGCAGATGATATTGACATAATTGGAAGATCAAAGCGTGATGTTATTGGAGATTTTTTGAGTAGGTATTGTGACGGAAGCGGAGAAGATGAGTTTAGTGGTCAATGAGGGCAAGACCAAGTACGAGTATATGCTATCATCAAAAAAGACATTGAACGATGACGCCTTTGACAAAAAATTACCATATACAACTATAACTTTGACGCAGTTGAAGACTTTGTCTACCTAGGCGATGCTATAAATTCAGACTACACCAGCTCGTTGAAAGGGTAGACATGTGCATTCAAGAGGACACAAACGTCCACAGGTTTTTCTCAAAACCCACTTCTGTCTATTAACTCCTACTCTCACCTCAACGTGGCTAACATCGGGTGCCTAGTACCTCAACTGGATATTGGGTTCCAACTTCAGTGGAAAGTTGTTGGGGGCAGCAAACGAGAGAGTGGGGAGAGGTTTTTCCACTAAGGCACCTCTCCTTACCCAGATGGCAGCGGAGGAATTCCCGAGATGGAATCAACGGTGGTGTCTACAGTTCCAGTAAGGTTGAAGTACTTAGTGAACACCTTATAGGGCTTCTTCGACATATTCGGAGCCCAGGCCTATAAGCAGCGCTTTTATCCGGCCCCCTATCCTTATAGATATACTTAGACTATAACCCTCCAGGTTGGGGGTTGTGCCGTCGCGGTGACTTGCTGGCCACGTAAAAGCTTTCATAGTTGCGGAGCACCAACAAGCCTCGGATACGGACGGATTTACTGTTGACAACCTACGCAAACGAAATAAGGGCAACGAATTTCGGATTTGCACGTGGAATGGTAGGTCCCTTAACAGACCACGTGCAGCCGAAGAATTAGCGGAGGCCCTAGACTGCTATAAAGCAGATATCACCGACATCCAGGAAATAGGATTGCATGGGCCGGACAAAAAGAAAAGGATGAAAAACTGGCCTATTTACTATGGTGACTGCTACTACGAAAACCAACAGCGCTTATTTGGATGCGGCTTCGTCATTGGAGCCAGACTTAGGCAAGAAGTTTTGAGATATAGGTGCATCAATGAGTGCCTCATGACCATAAGCATTAAGGCTAAATTCGGCAACATTACCCTGATATGTCCGCATGCCCCCACAGAAGAGAAAGACGAAAACACCAAAGATATGTTCTTCGAGCTCCTAGAAAAAACATATGAGCAGTGCCCTAGCTACGATATTAAAATAGTCCTGGGCGATTTTAATGCCAAGCTAGGAAGGGAAGACACCTTTGGTGGTATAATCGGGAAGAACTGCCTGCACGACAACACTTCCGACAACGAAATCAGGCTAATAGATTTTGCTGCGGGGCGAAAAGTCATGGTAGCCAGTACTTGTTCTCCACACCTCAACATCCACAAAGGAACTTGGACTTTTCCAGATCAATCTACCGTCAACCAGATTGACCATGTTGCGATCGACGCAAACCGAGGAGCTAACATCATCTCGGACCCTTACCTCGTTGATGCTCTGTCATGCGAGTTTTTTAACATCGTACTTGAAAGAATAGTGCAGAGCTTTTACGTCAACACTATAGGCACTTTCTTTCAAAAGTTTGTCCAAATACTAGTACATGCTGATCACATTGAAATAATCGGAAGAACTCAGCGTGATGTAAATAGGGCTTTTGTGAGTATTGAGGCAGAGGCGGCAAAAATGGGTTTAAAGGTTAATGAGGACAAAACAAAGAACATGCTGTCGTCAAGAAAGGACGTACAACACTGACGTCTTGATCAAAATGTCACCATGGACAGACATAACTTTGAGGTAGTCAAGGACTTCGTCTACCTAGGCTCCGCTGTAAATGCAGAAAATAACACCAGCGCTGAGATCAAACGCAGAATAACTCTTGCTAACTGCTGTTTCTTTGGACTAAGAAAGCAATTGAGTGTTAAAGTCCTCTCTCGAGGGACCAAAGTGTTGCTATATAAGACCCTTACCATGTCCGTCCTGCTATACGGTGCGAAAATTCTTTTTTGATTTTGGTTCTATATACATCAGTCAGTAATCTTGGTGTTTGTAACTAAGGTTTGGTCTAACTCGTTCTCTCGAACCTTGCTTTGAATAATTTTTTATGCTCGATCATTGCTGTTCATTCTACCGATTTTGGCAAGCCAGTGCAGTCGGTGTGTTTTGGGTCTTTGAGCTATCAAAGTGTTGCAGAAAGATTTAAACCGATCACACAGTACGATGGATATGATCTTATATGCAATATTAAGCAGGTAGTACCCGTGGCATTGGACTGTTATGCCAGAGGTCTTGGGTTCAATCCCTGCATGTGCCATCTATAGTATTTTCACGGGTACTGCTTCTTGCGAAGAATTGAAAAATCCTCCAAGAGTAGTTCTTGTTATGAAAAGTGCTTTCTCAAATCAGCTCTGGCAACATTACTCAGGAGCAGAAACGGTTGATATTTCTAAGTCAGTAGGCGCTAGTTCTCAAGGAATATGCGTCTGCAATTTTTGCAGGATATGGAATCTTCTTTTTGTAAACTGAGCATATTGAGTCATAAGGCATACTTTCCTATTCCCACACTTTGTTGATGAATTGCTGCATGCATCCTACCGGGATATCACCTACATATTTGAAGAGCTCTGCAGGTAGGCCATCTTAGCTTGAAAGTTTGTTGTTTTTAATATTATGAACCACTTTCTTAACCTCTTCAATATTGGGCGCTGGGACTTTGAGTTCATGAGCTGGGAATATAGTTCTTTGGTCAATTTTTTCATCTACATTTCAACAGCTGCTTAAGGACGTCTACAATTACCTGTGCTTTTGTTGCTAGGTATTGTTGCTGTTTCGAAGAGCCTGCGTGTCAGTTCTAAAACCAGATATCATTTCCTTGGTAGATTAATAGAACCGCTCGGTGGCGTGTGTTGGTAGCGGTGATAGAGCCTTAAGATATCTAAATTAAGAAGCTGCCGATGCTGTTTTCTTACAGGTGCTCTTTTGATCAGGATTTTGTTTCTCTTTCCTTCTCTTATTACGATAGTCCCCTCTTGCTATACTCTTGTTATCCATTGCAGCTTTTGCAATCCTGCATTTAGCGTGCCCTGCTTCAATACCGAGATTTCATTATTCTTTATGATTGGTGATTGATATATCGGTTTTTCTTGAGTTATTTCAGTCGAAAACCAATTTTTACTAGCATTTCTTCAAAATTTAAATATTTCTAAGAAAATTATGTTATGTTAAAAAACAATATATGTACATATTATATAGAATGAAATGATTTTAAAAGCAATACCGTCATTGATTCACGAGATTTTAAAGTTGAAAATCAATTTTTACCAACTCAAGTAATTTTTTTTCTTCAAGTTTTTATTTTTGTAAGAAAACTGTCACTTAAATTTACCTAAACATTTTCTCGGTGTCAAAAACATTCCTCTTTGAAGCATACATTTATTTTGAGATTTTTAATATGCTATGAATTTTTTAAAATTCATAGCAATTTTAGAATTTGGAAAATATAAAATTAGAATTAACCTTTTCAAATCCAATAATAAAAGTTATATACCTTATCAATCATCAAAAAGTCATTGGGCTGCCTTCTGCAACTTAGAATTGATGTTGACATATTTTGATGGCTGTATTGTTTTAGTATTTTTTCAACAAAATATTATGAATTTCAAATACTTCAAAAACTGCATCTTTTGTTTCATTGCAACACGTAAAAGCTATTTATGTGTTTTCTAAGAACTAAAAGAATATTTTATTTTAACAACACATTCCCATATACCAGTGCTTCCTTATCACAATATTACTTGTAGAGAACATATTTTAAAAAACTTGATTTGTGAGATTTTTGAACTTGACAATTCAACTGCAATTTTAATAGGAATGACATAGATTGAAGAGTGTAGAAGCCATTTGACCAAAAATGTCACAAGCAGACATATCACAATCACTTTTTGTAACACAAAAGGAGTGAAGGCAAACATTTCTACTCCTTTGAAATAGATTTTTTGAATCTAAGTTAACTTGAGTTGTAGTATAGTGGCCTATAAAATGGTATGTCATAAACTGATAGGAGTGTTGAAGAATTATTATAGAAAAGAAATATTTGAAAAAAAAACCTCACTTGAATAGAAGCAAAGGAAAAAATGAAAACCCTTTTAAATACAATAGACATGTTTTTATATAAGTGCTATAATAAGGGTATTCATTTATGTCACTATGATGGCTTGTCATGTCATACGTGTGTATGAAGTTTGAATTGGAAAGTCTTTACCAAGGCAAGTTTAAAACATTCAAATCCTTAGACATTTCAATTTTATATCGTCAAGAGAAAACTTTTGACTTACATTTTAGTTTTCGAAAAAAATCTACATTTCTATGAATATTCTATAAATGAGAACAAGTACTATGGGAGCATTCTTTCTTAAGGCCAACTTTATTTTTAAACAAAAGACAAAGTTTTGTTGTGATCCTCATATTTTACCAATACTGAATTGTCATTGTAAAATAGTGCGTGTGTTTAAAAACACATCGTTTTGAGAAAAAAATTATATCAAATTGTTTTGGTTAAAATTTTCCTATTAAACCGTTCTTTTGCAAAGGGAAAAAATAATAACTTAATGAACCCAATTAAACCTAGATAGCAGCTTTACCAACGTATATACTATAACTCCAGTAAATTTTACTTTAAATTTGAAATATCTTGTTTCAAAAACATTTTGACGGACCAGCAGGATTTAGGTTCTAACTTTCAATCATTAATTAGTAGTGCCAACGTAGAATATCCTTCTTTATTTAGTATTTCAAAATGTTTGGGATAACTTAGATGAATTATTTAATGATAATGAACTTGGTTAAAATGACGATGAAAGTATAAAAAGTGGAGTAAGTTTTTTTAAAGCAAGTTTGTTTGGATTCAGAGGTGATGATGAGTATGTAAATAGTTTTTATGCCGATAAAACATTTTCAACGAAAGAAAACGGAAATATTTCTTCACTTTCAATCAATAAAATAAAATTGATAACAAAGTTTGATGGGAGCAAATAAACAGAGGCTTACCTTACAATAGTAAAGCAGAAAAAAACATTCTGGAAAGAAAATTAAAACCACTATCGTTTTGTCAGCATTATTGCTATACGAATATATACCTTAAAAATCAACAACTTACTTACTTACTTAAAGCAGCGCTACAGTCCACCTGGGTCTCGACCACCATGTGTCTTTAGCCAGCTCGGTCCCTAGCTAAATGTCTCTAGTTTCGAACACCAAGTTGGTTGAGATCCTCTCCCACCTGCGTGATCCACCTGATTCGCGGTCTTCCTCTAATGCGACGTTCCTCGGTATTGGGTTCGAAGACAGTTGATGTCCATTCGCCATCTAAGCCGTCGGAATTGTATTCTCTTAATCAGGTGAATGTTGCTCTACAGGTTGTAGGTCCCATCTATGCAGACGGGACGAAAAATCACCCGCAGAATTTTGCTCTGGAAGCATTCTAAGGTTCTATCATCTATTTTTGACAGAGTCCAGGCCTCAGCGCCATAAATGAGAACCGGCACGATAAGTG
This sequence comes from Eupeodes corollae, assembly GCF_945859685.1. Taxonomy (NCBI): domain Eukaryota; kingdom Metazoa; phylum Arthropoda; class Insecta; order Diptera; family Syrphidae; genus Eupeodes; species Eupeodes corollae. Next base: position 68,331,407 of record NC_079147.1, read on the forward strand.
TCTTATAGATGGGGATTTAAAATGCTCAAGAGAGGACTTTAGAATTATTCTTCGTTTGATTTCAAGGTTGGCGTTGTTGTCTGAATAGTGCCTAGGTAAACAAAAATCTTAATTCCTTGATGTTATAAAAATCCATGGTGATGTTTTGTCAAAGGCTTCATCGTTCAATTTCTTTTTTTGACGACAGTATATACTCGTACTTGGTCTTGCCCTCATTGACCAATAAACCCATCTAATCTGCTTGCGTCGCGTCGCAGTGACCAAAAACGCACTTTTGATATCATTCTTGATCTTTCAATTATGTCAATATCAATGGCGTATCAAAGTATTTGGATGGACATTTGGAAGATTTGTTGACGGTTTTGTTTTGTACAATTTTTTCTAGAACAATGTTAAAGAAGTCGCATGGCAGCGCATCGCCTTGTCTAAAACCTATCTTGACTTCAAATACATCGGTAAGATCTTTTCCGACCTTGATAGAGCAGCGTGCATTCTCCATCGTCATTCTGCACAAACGGATAAGTTTGACAGGGATGCCAATACTAGACATTGCTCTATAAAGCTATTCCCTATAGATGCTTCCATACGTAGATTTGAAATCGATAAAGAAATGGTGGGTATCGATTTGAAGCTCCTGGGTTTTTTCCAAGATCTGCCGTAGTGTGAATATTTGGTCGATAGTGGACTTTCCTGGTCTGAAGCCACACTGATAAGGACCAATCAGGTTGTTGACGAATGGCTTCAGACGTTCACATAATACGGCAGAGAGGATCTTATACGCAATGTTAAGAAGACTGATGCCTCTGTAGTTGGCGCAGTTTAGAGTGTCTCCTTTCTTATGTATCGGGCACAATATGCTGAGATTCCACTCATCGGTCATGCTTTCTTCCGACCATATTTTGCAGATGAGTTGGTGCATGCTCCGTACCAAGTCATCGCCTGCTGCTTTGAATAGTTCGGCAGCGATGCCGTCAGCTCCAGCAGCTTTGTTTGACTTAAGTTTAGATATAGCTATCTTCACTTCGTCAAGGTCGGGTAGGCGGAATTGTTGATCTGCGTCGGCGAGGTTGAGTGGTTCTATCTCCCTTTCTCAGCATTTACTGCGATTCTACTACGATGTTTCTTTATAGGCTTCGGTTCGTGGCTGGTACCCTTGGGAGGTTTTTTTTACCTTTTGGTAAAATTTACGCACCTCATTCCTGTTTTGACATCCTTCTCTCTCCTCGATCCAGTGTTCCTCTCTCCTCTTCTGCTCGTAGAGCTCCCGAGCACTACTAGTCCTTCTAGGCAGTGCCGTATGTTTCTTGTTTTGCTGCGTGCGCCGGCATTCGTCAGCAAACTGTGTTGGCCATGTGAAACCTAGCAATTTAAAAGTAACGTCTTTGATGGATGCAAGGCAATGTTGGTACTAATTTTCAATGCTTAATGCAGGCAGCATAGGAGGTTCTTAAGAGGTTACTAGAGAATCGATTGGAAAAGGACATGGTAGTCTCTTGCGATTGTAGCCGTCTATCGTCTTAACTTCTAGCAGTACTTCCTTGTTTTGGCTTGGTCCAGGATATTCGTAGCCGTACTTTGGCTACAACGAGGTAGTGGTCCGAGTCAATGTAGTCCCCTCGGAAAGTTCGGATATCATGTATGAAGAAGTGTCGTTCGTCAATAGCAATGTGGTCAATCTGGTTGACAGTTGATTGATCAGATTTCCATGTCCCCTTGTGGATATTAAGATGTGTGAACTGTGTACTACCAGAAAGTCTCACCCCGCAGCGAAATTGATAAGACTGAATTCGTTGTCGGAGTGCAGCTTGTATCTCCCAATTGTGCCACCAAAGATGTCTTCTTTTCCTAGTTTGGCTTGTCACAGCCAGGACACTTCTGATATGACTTGTCCACGAGCTCGAAGAATATATGTCTTTGGTGTCTTCATCTTTTTCGTCGGCAATATATGCCTTGCATCAGTTTAGGGATTGCCTTTAAAGTATTGGCCTTGTGATTTGTTGATGGTCATGACAAATGCAACACGGATCGGAAATTGAAGTCTTTTAAATTCAAACGGCATGTCGCATGGGAACATTGGGATCCTCGCAACCAGAACTTCCTTACCTTTAAATTTTTTTTTCAGTATCGTCGCATAAATAACATTGTTCATCAATTTTCTTACTACCAAATGTCAACCGTTGCACAGTTTTGGTCGGTTTATGTTTCAAAGCATGATTACTACGGAGCCAAGCTTTAGGCATAAATTGTGCGGTAATAAGCCAAGCACATCCAAGGAGCTTCAAAATTCAATTGGATAGTTTGTGGCTGCATCTTCATGTGTGACGCAATCAATATTTTGAATTATGTAGATCAGGTCATCTACATCTTTATTCTTAACCGCTAAAATTGCTGGGTCATTCAACAACTCACTATTTTTGTATTTGTAAATAATGTTTGGAAATACATTGTTGATAATTTCGTCTTTTGATGATATCAATACGCTCGATTCATCGACAGGTACTTGACTATTACCTATAGTCAGAATGTATGTAAAGAAGAATCCATAGATTTGACAAATTGAGCTGAGCGTTTATTTCGTCGGAAGCCGAAGATCTTGGAATTACTGTTTGGCGGAAATCTCCAGACAGTAAAATGATGGTTTTCGATGCTGATTAAACTTTGGCCATTGCTGAGTGTTTTGCAATATTACACGTTGGTTATTCGATAGTTTGAAGATTTAACGGTAATTTTAATGCTGAATGAGCCGTACGGCATCCTTATAACAATGTGGCTGCAATTCCAGAAGAAGCAACTGCAACCGCTGTGTTGGATCTGGTACGAACAGGGGCTAAAAATACTAACATGAATAACGTCTTACCAGTTCCACCAGGGGCACCTAGGAATTATTATAAACCAGCATTTTAATCATCGATTGCCTCTATTAAAGTATCATAAACTTAGCTTTGTTAAGAATTCAACAGGAGTAGATTCGTTTTAACTAGTAGATATAATTCCTGATGATCATATTCACGTTCCCGTTTCAATTCTCGCTTATGTGCGTCATTCATTTCACGATTTGGCGCTGGCATTCTTAACCTCATTAATAAACTACAGCACTTGAGGTAACACATATCTTTAATCAAGAGTAAAGCACGCTTATGTATTTCCTCATTCATTTAAAGATTGTGATTTTCGGAACTGACACGAATTTGACGTAAAATATCTTCTGCCATCATGTCCTTGTATTTGTGCCACAGGTTTGATCGAGAGCATGTCAAAATGATGATAGCGTGTCTAACCTGGAGATGCAAAGATAATGGCTTCAGAGATTGTCGTATCCCAATAGGTATCGTTTTCTAATAAGTTGAGTTCATCACATGCAGCACGATATTTTGGGAATATTACACCATTAACAGTCCGTAGTGTCTTAAATGACGTTGGCCCTCGCGTATTTACCAGCAACAACCGCAAATAGAAACATTCATGATTCTTTGGATGAACTGTATACATACGACCAAGAGCATCGGTAGAACGCACATCTGGACACCCAGGAACCGCATCGCCTTGCTTACGTCTTTGAATATTCTGGCATCTCCGAGTAAAGCAAAGTTCGTGCAAACGGATCGCTTTGACAGATTGCAAAGAAACTGGTCAATGTAGTTGCTGGAGGTGTTTCAGCACGTTGCATAGCATTAAAATATATTGCCAAATGCACAACAGTAGGATAAAGTTCGTGAATTGGTAATGCGAATACACGCAAAACCGCTTCATAACAGTTCACATAACGACCAACTTGATAGCGTGAAATTTCATCGTTGGTATTTGAGGATTGCAATCCAAAAACCGCCATATCGCTGCCTTTCGTGACATATTTGCAAATATCATTTATGAAGTTAACTGAATTACAGTACTTAACGTTGCACTATGTCTTCAACGTTTTAGAAATAAGTGGTAAATACGGAACAATCCAACTGTTGTCAACAACGAAATCCATTCTTTTTACTTTTGTTGTGACAATTCGACTGACGTTTTATGTCAAGTCACACGGGAAACAGTATTGTAGGTCCATCTTCTGGCCTCAAGCTGCCTACCCACCACTTTCTTTTATATATATATAGATATATGTACAAATGCGTCACACTATAACCATAGCACAAATAAAAAAATTGAGGATTCATGTTTTGAGTGTCAAAATTTATTAAAATTATTGCTTTTTCATTAAAAAGTGTCTTCTTTTTCATTCTTTTCAATTAGTCAAGGTGAATTTTCGAAGCCATCTTGGATCGCGTAAAAACTGTCACGACATAAAATTAATTTTGTAAAGCTTTATATATGGACAAGTCCTTAAAATATACATACATATATATACAAACCAACGTACACATATTGTTTATGTTGTTGCTAAAGTATTAAGAATAAGTAAACCTATTGTAATATCGATCGAATCTAGAGTATTTTTCAATAATAAGAGTCTTTAGGAAATTTGATCCCATTAAGGTATATTTATACCTTTTATTCACAATCACACTCCTCCAAAAAGTATCCACCGTCTATTAAAATGGAATTTCTTATTTTTTTTGTTATATTTTGAGAATGTGTCCAACCCCTATGGCCATTACTTTAATAAACAACTTTAGGTAGGTGCTTATTGAAAAAAAATACTTAAAAATTTGAACCGATATAGGTTCTAACCTTTGCAGAATACAGATATGTTTATAGGCAAGAGGTGTACTGGTATTCCCAAGAAGTAATCACCAGAGAAGAATACGCGTTCTTCAACCATTTACCGCTGCTGCCGCTGCCACTGCCACTGCCACCACCATGAATAAAACCATTTTCATTATATTAGTGATAAAGGACGAACTTCCGCCAAGCCCTTCCAAGGTAAACGTAAAAAAGAAAAAAAAAAAACAAATTTAAAAAATAAAATGAAAGAAAAAAGAAAACGTTTCAAACATAAAGCCTTCTAAATATTTTTTGTACCTTACACATTTTTCTCTTCTGCCAAAAAAATAACAAAAAATAAAAATAAATAAGAGATAAATCTTCGCCAAAATACAAAAAATAAAATCTGTTTTTTTTATTTTGTTGCCGAAGTAAAAGAGAAATAATTAAAGCAAAACATTTGCCATCAACTTGAATGGTGTGCAATCTTTCTTGCTTCCACCTCCACTCTACCACCCTACCACCTCCCCCATCCCTGGCAATGTTATTCTTCCAACATAAGAAAAACAACATTCATACAGTATTGGACAAAATTAAAGAAACCTTTAAAAAATACATCAATTTGTTTAGTCTTACTAAAATATTGCTACTATTTGGTAACAAAGCCCTTGTAACTTTAGCACATCTTCTAGGTATGGAGTCAATTAAATTGCTTATAATGCTGTTTGGGATACTTTCTCAAACCAATTTAATTTGACCAAACAGATCGTTATTATTTTTGACATTAATCCTTACAATTCAACTATCTACAATTTCCTATAGATTTTCTATGGTGTTGAAATCTGGAAACTGTTCTGGCCATTATAACACGTCAATCCGGTTTTCTTGAATACACGTTTTAATTATATTGGACGTTTGCTTTGGATCGTTGCCCTGCTGAAATATCCATTTCAGAGGAAACTGATCCTAAGCGTGCGGCAGAATCATATTTTACAAGATGTCACGGAGCATAAAACGGTGAGCTCTCATAGTATTTTAAACAGGCCAGCTGTGAAGTGAAACCCAAGTAGGTGAGGATTCAAAACCCACTGAATTTTTTATTCAAAGGTATACCTTAGTGCCATTATTCTTTTCCCACCATGGTATCGCAATATACATTAGGAGCAACATCGCTTATCAGTTTTTGCCACAATACCTCTTACCCTGGTAAGTTCACTATTAGTATTGTATCTCCTATAGACACATCTGACCATTGTGTCATATCAGCAAATGTTTCGTGTAAGAACTCTCCAGTTAAAGAAAGAGCTCCTTAGAGAACCGTTTGGCAATACGAGAAATCCAACTAAGACGGTCTGAATAATTGTTTTAGGATCTTTAACTGGTCACTATTCTTCCTCGATAGTGCCGTTGACGCCAGCGCTGATGTGATAACAAGTTTAATTCTCCTGGAAATGAGAACTTTTATACCGAACAGGGTTAAAAGTATCAGACCCAAGGAAAACGCATGGTAAAGAGGTTATTAGGGTCAAGAAGGTAAGTTTCCGTTGTTTTAAAGCGAATTCAACTGAGGAAAACCGGAATAAGTTCAAGCAAGCCAAGAAGGCCTGCAACACCCATATTCGACGGACAAAATTACATAACCAAAAATGACGACAAAAAATACTGCAATGTCTCAAAGGCATTTAAGATTTTTGGTCATTTGTAAAAAAATATGAGGAATTCTTCCTCTTCCTCGGTTCCTACGCTCGTTGTTAATGACACTCCATTTGTTAGCCCTTTAGAGAAAGCAAATCTCTTTGCTAGGCAGTTCGCTGCCAATTTAACTGTGCCAGTGAGTTTTATGACTCCGCCTGTCATTGAACGCGTTAGTGGTTCTATGGGGCCAATCCTTTTTCGCACTCGTACTGTGGTGAGATTCCTAAAAGATCGTTTCATATACATATCCACTGGTCCGGATGACATCCACACTATTGTTCTGAGGAGGTGTTCTTCAACGCCGGCAAACCACTGCGTACGCTTTTTCATCGGTCCTACTCCTTAGGTCTCGTTCCGATAAGATGGAAAACCGCATTTGTCCAGCCTATTCCCAAAAAAGGCGAATCTTCCTCACCCTATAATTACCGACCGATTGCACATACATTTCTTCTTTCCAAGGCTATGGAAACGCTGATTAATTATCAGCTCAAGAAATATTTTGAAGATCGAAAGATCCTTAATGACCGACAATACGGGTTTCGTAGCAATAGGTCCACAGGTGATCTCGTGCTTCATCTCACCGAACAGTGTATCAAATCTCTACATCGTTTTGGAGAAAGTAAGATTATTGCACTTGATATTTCAAAAACATTTGATAGGGTTTGGCATCAGGCTCTCTTATCGAAAATGCGTGCTTTCGAATTTTATGAATCCCTCCTTCATTGGATTAGTAATTGCCTTTTGAATCGTTCAATACAATCAGTATTGGATGGGTTCAGGTCTGAAAACCACAAAATAAATGCTGGTGTGCCCCAGGGCTCTGTTCTATCTCCAACACTCTTTCTCATTTTGATGAATGATCTTCTGTCTGCAACTTTGAACCTTAATATTATTTTGCTGACGATATACAAATCTCTCTTCTTCGGATGTGGAACCGCAACGACAAAATACGATAAGCTCATTAAATTCCGACCTATACACCATTGCACAATATGGAATAAAAAATCACGTGGAATTTAATGCTTCGAAAAGCCAGTGCTGTCTTGTATCGTTAAAGCGAGATATATCCCCTTGCATTATCCATAGATGTCACTTGCATCAAGGAGACTGAACGACGATCACAAACGCGATATCGCCAAAAATATTTGAAGACGTTTGGGTTTTCTAAGGCCATGCAAATAGTTTTTCTCCACCTCTGATCTGGCTGTATAGTATAACTGCTTTAGTATGAATATAACTTCCATATCTGGGCTGGTACCCCTTCAATTTACTTAAGCTTCTTGGACAGTATTGAACGTAGAGCATTTAGATTGATTGGTGATGTTATAAGATCATTTTATGTCGCTTGAGTTGCATTCCTCCCATTAAACAATTCAACAGTAATACTCTTTATTCTAGAAATGCTCATCAATATACCCTCGAGCCCAACTTCAGTCGTACTGTCAAGTACATTGAATCGTTACTTAGCCGTACTACGCGAATGTGGAATGCCTTGCCACAGTCTGTCATTTCCAGTCATTTCAATATTCAGGAATTCAAAACCAATGTGTACCGACACCTCCTTTTAACCCCTCTCTCCCTTTCCTGATGCTCACACTGTGTCTTAATAATTAGGGCAGTTTTATTCCCTTGATTGTACGCTTATTATAAAAAAAAAACTATCCATTATACCATCATTTTGGTGAATCGGTAACTTTCCATGCCCTGAAGAACATTCCAACACCATTACGTTAACTTTTTCGTGTTTTACAGTAGCTCTGGTGTTACGTGGATTGGCTGGTCTCCGAACACGACGCAAACCATCGGAACCCTTGAAATTGAATTTGGACTAGTTCGGAAAGCGTGCGTGCCTCCATTTTCTAATGGTCCAGTGACGACATCACCATGAGGAAATTTTAATCTCTCCAGCTTATTTTTGGTTGGAAAAAGGCTTATTACAGCTTTGAAAGATTTTAGTCCACCATCGACAACTCTTCTCCGAACTTTTCTCGTGCTGACGTTCAGGTCGAGTTGGGTTTTGTATATATCTTGATAATATAAACGGATCTTTTTTAATTAATTTTATTATAGCGAAATCCTGTCGTTTTGTTGTTCTTCTGCCTCCTCGATGAATGATTTAGAAGGACTTTTTGGATTTGGAAAATTGTATTAATTGGTAAATAATTGATTTTGGTATGGAATTGTGGCAAAGTTTCCTGACTCTTCAGGATAGGTCACAGAGATTAGCACTCTGAACGTCATCCCACAATGGAAACCGAAACTACGCTTTGGATAATTAATGAAAACTCGTTGACGACTTTTGGATATTATACCCGGACCAATTTTGGTTTCTGGAATGTTAGGACGCTTCTAGATGCAGGAAGTGAAGCTCCGCACAATGCCAAATGCCTCCAATTAGAGAAAAAATGTATGCGGTACAGGATTGAGATCTTAGGGTTAATTGAAGTGCGATGGTTGTAACCGGGAAAATACAAGTCACCGACGTGTAACACTGTCCTGCACTACTCTGTTCAAGCTCCTAGAACTGCTTGAGAAGCTCCTTACAAAACGGGTCGTGGGAGCTCCTGGAAAAAGGCTTATAATGGTGAGAGGTTCATTGACTTCTGCAACGCCAATGGCCTTAAGATTGATGGCACCATGTTTAAACACAAACTGTGTCATAAAATTAGCTGGGTGTCGACGGACAGCAAGCGTCTTCCAACAAAATTGACCACTTCGCGATTAGTCGACGCTTTAGAAACAGTCTTTTAGATGTCCGAAACAGAAGAGGAGCATATATGGGACTTGTCCGTGACCACAACTTAATGATAGCTACCCTAAGAATGCTTACAGTTACAGTTCAAAGCTTCAACGGTATAACACGAGCTCCCAAATTCAACATTGCTAGACTTAAAGATCCCACGACCCGTAAACAACAATTCAGGGACCACCTGTATCATGAAATGAGAACGATAAGCAGCACAGTACATGACGACATCGAACACCATTAGAATGCTGTGAAAAAAGGTTTTCATTTCAGGTGCTGACAGAATAATCGGTTAGAAAGACAGAAGCAACAACACCTGGCTTGCAGAAGAATCTTGGGCAAGGATCAACTAACGCAAACTGTTAAGGGGAAACTGCTGGACAAGGGGAAGAAAGAAATGTGCTGGATTCCTCGTATCACATGACAGAGAGAGAGGTTCACCGCAGTATGCCCCGCGACAAGCGTAACTACATCAACGCATTGGTTCAAGAAGTAGAAGATCTGTATATAGGTGTGTCAGCAGGACCGTTTAAAGAACAACCAATGAGCTGACAGGTGCACACAGCTCAAACAAGCACCTGGCAAAAGAAGTAGACGGTACTCTGCTAAGTCCGGTGTAGGAACAAGTCAGAAGGTGGAAAGAAGACTTTTCCTCGGTTTTAAACGGAGTGTTTGCAAACAACGTGCAGCCGATACCTTCTGAAGCTCCTTAAGAAACTAATCAATGAATCCGCACAGCACCTTCTAGTAAAGATGAGATAGTTGCCGCAATTTAAGCACTTAAGAACAGCAAAGCGATGGGACCTGATGAAATTCGCGCAGAGCTTTTACAAACAGTGCCAACGTCATCAAGCGAACTGCTTCATCCTTTCATTAAAGAAGCCTGAACCACCGAAAGCTTCCCCGATGAGTGGAAGAAGGGAATTATCGTTAAGCTCCCAAAAAAAGTGCACAGAGTAGAGAGGAACTTGCGTTCTACCAGCTGTTGCCAAAATAGCAGCAAAAGTTATACTAGAACGCATCAGAGAACACCTGAAGGCCACACTCGATGCCGAACAAGCAGCATTCCGAGCTGGATCCTCCTGTATTGATCATATTAACACCCTGCGGATCATTATTGAACAGTGCGTTGAATATCAATGACCACTACACCGGCTGTTCATCGACTTCGAGAAGGCTTTTGATAGCGTTAAGAGGGAGAACATCTGGTTACCTTTGCGGAAGAGAGGCATCCCATAAAAACTAATAGCCTAATAGGCAACAAGTGTCATGTTCTGCACGATGGTAGGTTGTCAGAGAATTTTGAAGTCCGTGACGGAGTCAGACAGGGCAGTATTCTGTCGCGATGTAATGCGCCTAGTTTTTCAGATAGCGGAGGGATTTAATGAACTTTGACATCCTATTTAATGCACTTGGATTACGCGGACGATGTTTTCTTACTCTCTCGTAGGATCATGGATCTCCGTCAAATGACAACAAGTGTGGGGCAAGAAGCAAAAGTTCTGGGGCTGAAAATTAATACCGGCAAACTAAAAATAATCAGCCTCGGAACCCGACCATCCTCTCAAACAAATATCTCCTCGCAACTGATGGAAAAAGTGGAGAGCTTTTAATACCCTATACGTAAAGTCTCCATCGAAGGTGGAACCGAACAAGACGTCATCATTCTGCATTGGCAAAGCAAAAGAGATATTCGATATGCTGCCGAAAATTTGGAGTAATAACTCTATCAGCTTAAGAAAAAAGCAACGACTGTTTCGCACAAATGTCGAATATCTGTTTCTTAATGGAAACAGCACCTGGAAGGTTACTTCAGCCATTATAAGAAAGCTGCAAACCTTCGTAAATAGATGTCTTCACAACATCCTTAGAATTTTCTGGCCAAACCGTATATCAGATGAGGTACTTCATAGAAGAACACATCAGTAACCTATAGCCTGTATTATACGACGGCGTTAGTGGCAATAGATTGGACATACGGTTTGAAAAGGTAACGACTGCATTGCAGGCCAAGCCAAGTGGAATCCAATCACACAAGAAGGAAGAAGAGCTGGACGACCGAGAAGCACATGGATGGCGCAGGACAGTTCAGACGGAATCAGCGTCACTAGGCAAAAGTTGGAGGGAGCAAAAACACATCTCCGGAAACTGCACGCGATATGGTGCTAAGGCGTAGTAAGGCCCTATACCCCTTAAAGGGTTGTCAACGGACTAAACAGGCCTGAGGACCTTTTGTAGTTAACGTAGTAACTTTTCTCTATTAATATGACAAAGAGAGAACAAAACTATATTCTTATTTAGAAGTAAAATTAGCATGATTTGTTTAAGTTTAAGAATGACTCAAAGATGGAGGTAGTTTTAGTTGCTAATATTTTGGCCAACACTGTATATCTTCTATACGCTGCTTTTTAGGTACCTTCTACAAATACTAGGACCTATTCCTGCTGCGCTCCATATCACTGTATCCTTTTTACATTTTTATCCTCAAATTATTTTTTGCCCCCAACAACCGTTCCCTTATTTCGTTTCTTTTTCTTCCGGGCTAGATTGTAGGAAAACGTAGAACGGAAAGGCATCAGAACAACAAAAAAAAGAAGTAAAAAAAGAAAATACACAAAAAATAATCAGAAAAAGAACCAAAGAAAAAAACGAGTCTTGAAAATAGAGTCCTTTTGCTTTTACTCCTTTTAAAAGGTGCAATATTCTCTTATCAATTTATCCCTGAAGGGATATTTCCATCAGGACATAGGAAAATTCAATTTCAAATGAATAGCTAGAAAAAAAAATGGAGAAAGAAAAAGTAAAGCTTCCCATACACATAAAAATAACAAATAACAACAACAACAAACACTCTATAGTAATAGCTCTGATGCCTATGACGCTTGCTTCGGCTTCGGCGTCTACTTCAGCCTCGACTTGGGCTTGATAGTAGCAGTAGGTATTGTTAAGTAAGAATATGTATGATGACAGTGACAACCGACCGAACGACCGACGTGACGACTAAAGGCAGCCAGGGCCAACAACGCCAGCAGCGCCAGTGACGATGACGACGACGCGACGCAAAGAAAGATGAACCATTCATACTCAAAAGGACGAAAAGAGCAATTGAGTTCTCATTCCATATACAGAAGCGAAGCTCCCCCCCCCCTTTTCCACATCTTACTCGTACTTCAATGACAACAAACGATGAAAGAGGATAAAAAATCGCTTAACTAACTAAATCAAATATAAACACTATTTTGTTTGGACCCGGCCGGCTTCTTTTCCGTCCTTTCCAACGTCGTCGTCGTCGTCACTCCGTGAAGCTATCATCACATCGAAATTAAATTTCTTGTTAAAGCTCAATGGGTTGGGTTGTTCTTCAGTTGGGTTGAGTTTTGAAGGCAAGTATAGGACTACCAGCAAAGATTCATCCGAATGCCCATTCAACTGACAGTCTTATTATGCAAATCAGCAAGGACATTGTCAAAAAATCGGTGGCATGTTGTCTGTATAGAGGGATACGTAACGTGGCCCTCGTGTCGGAGCGTATTTAAGTATATACCTACTTGACTTGGTCGGTGTAGCATAGTATCTACGATACAGGACGAAGAGCATTACATAAATAGATACGTTGTTGTTTGTTCGCATTAAGCTTTTGTTTGATTCCAAGAAAATAGACACAAATTAGATTTGAAAAGTTATTTTCAGTTGTTTGTTTTCGTTTTTGGTAATTTATTTATTTTTGTGTGTGTCATCTCAGCTGGACTTTTGGAATATTGATGGAGGAGGTGCTTATTGAACTTATATAAGTTTTAAGTTTACTTAAAGTTTGAATTCATAGATTTTTAAGCTACTTATGAATTTGTTTAATATCAACAACGTGCCATATTCGTCGTTAAGTCTGAAAAACAAACTGGACGAAGGTTCTTAAGAAATTAGTTTGTCACAGAATCACAAGTAAAAATAATAATAAATACGCTCGAAATTTATATGAGAACACGTGTGTAACAAGTTGAACTTGAAAATTTATATTTTTGGCGAGAATTAGCTTTTTTTTCAAATTTGTTAATGGGTATGGCAAGTGTCTTGTTGGTAAAGCCTAGTACATACTTGTGAACCATCTCGTGAACCCATACAAATTTCAGTTTTTGGTTCACCCGTGAACTTGCTCGTGAAGCTGAGTGGAGAACAAAGTGGAGAGTTTTCGTTCACGGGCAATTCACGTGCAAAATGTACGGGAACTGTTGATGAAGCTTTGACATTTGGTTTGTTCATGTTCACAACGTGTACTCACAAGTGTGTACCAGGGAGCAATGTCAAAAGTTCACTTTCTCCACTGGCGAACGTTCACTTCACGAGGAAGTATGTACTAGGCTTAAGTGCGTTCGAGGTCTTGGGTTTAATTACTGCCTTTGCGAGATATAATTTTTGTGTAATGGGTGCTTCCTCTTGCGATTAATCGACAAATTTTCAAAGAGTAATTCTTGTAATGAAAAGCCCTTTGGATTAGGCTTAAAAGTGTATGTCCCCTCCATCTCTGACAACATTTCTTGCATACAGGAATGGTTGTTAGCTGTAAGTCATTAGGCCCTTGTTCTTTGCGGACTGTTGCGCGACGAAATTTATTAACTTAGGAAGTTATTGTAATGGGTCCGATTTGTCAAATTGAAAATTTTAAACTTTCTCTCTATCAAGGTCTCCAGAGTCGAAACAAAAGATTTTTAGAAAGATGTCTGTGCGTGCGTGTGAACGTACGTTCGTACTTTTGCGACGTTTTTTCGTCATCCATAGCTCAAGAACCAGAACCATAGCTCAAGAAGGTGAACATTTTGGTAAACCCTAAATATGTCACGAGCCAATGACGTAAGAGACTTGAATTAAATTTTATATTATATATTGTTACGTAATGCCAAGCGGTATATTTTTGGAGAAAATCCAATCAACGTTTTTTTTATTAATCAAAACAACTGACAAAAAAAAATTTTTCAGCTCGAAAATTTTACGATTACAAAACGATTTTATCTCCAAAACAGTTGTGTGCAATGAAAAATAACGTTTTTAACATCCCCTAAAATTTTTAGAAAAATCTAACAGTTTTTTTTATAAAAAATAAAAACCTACAAAAAACATTACTCGAAGTTGCTAAAAATTAAATTTCGACACAAATATCTTTAAAAAAAAAATTAAGATTATGGCTTAAGGCTTATTTCATGTTATAGGAAATACTATTTTCAACATTCGGTACAATTTTGAGAAAAATTGAACGAACAGTTTTCTTTACAAGAAACAAAAACTATAAAGAAAATTTAACAAAAGTTTGCCAAAAATAATTTTCGACACAAATATCTTTTCAAAACTTTGCGATAATATCTTTAAACTATTCTCACCTTAAAAATATATTGTTGTCAACATTCAGTAAAATTTTGAGATAAATCCAAACAGTTTCTTACAAAAAACTAAAAACCTCAACAAAATTTACTCAAAGTTGGTAAAAATTTATTTTCGGATCATATATCTTTTCAAAACTTTAAAATATTGGCTTTAAACTACTTTTATCTTTTAAAAAATATTGTTGTCAACATTCAGTTAAATTTTGAGAATAATCTAATTGAAAAATTTTACAAAAAATAAAAACCTTAGAAAAAAACACTAAAACTTGGTAAAAAATTACTTTCCACTCAAATAGCTTTTCAAAATTTTAAAATATTGTCTTCAAACTTTTTTTTTATTTTACAAAAAATATTTTTTCCGATATTCAGTAGTTTTTGTTTTTTTTTTTTTTTGAAAATCCAACAGTCCGTTTTTTTATACAAAAATAAAAAAAATAGTACGCAAATTTGGTAAAATTTGAAGTTCGGTTCTTGATATCTCTAAAAATAATTTCATTCATTCAATTTATAAAAATTTAAGAATTGCTACTGCAATTGGTAAACTATTTCTATATATGAAAAATATTTTTAAGAAAAATTCAACTGACAACTTTTTTAGGCCAACACGAAAACATACAACCTTTTAAGCAAGACAAATAGACAGACAGGATGGGAAGTTATCAATGTGGGTCGCATCTAAGCCTATTATTTTTCTTGGCACGCGTCCTGATTTCTATAACACAACCACGAACAAAACCACGACGAAGAATAGAACCTAGAACGTAAAGAAGGTCGTAGAAAAATTTAGCACATTCAGCACGTATGATGCTGATATCTCCGGTCACTCAGCTTAGGGTGGGTTCAGAGAATAAATTGAAAACCTTTTTGAGATGATATCGTAGGTGATCAATTCAAATTGATCAGAATATAAAAATGTCGGTGACCACAGGGGTGTCTATCCTGAAATTGAGAAATAGGGCGCCAGCAATTTTGCAAACCTTCGGAGCGAAACCGACGGTGAAAGAAGTTTCAATAAAATATTAAGTCTTGGAATTAATTTTCAAAATATTTGTTATTAAGTAAAATGCCTGGGAAACCTTGCAATTACGTAGGTCTAAAACCCAGGATCTTTTAAACAAAGAAACAAATCGTTATTCAAGAAAAGATAAGATGGACCGGTAACGTTTAGTCCCGAAAAAAAAATGTTAACAGTTTTATTTTAAGCGGGTCACGAGTTCCGTAATTTTCGGAAATAAAGCGAACAGCCAAAGCCAAACAATAATTTTTTCGAACAATGCTTGACAACGAGATAATGTGATTCAACGGAAATAATTTTTAATCAAATAAACCAAACTATTATACTTAGCTTATTTCTCCTGAGAGATTTCCCTTCCTTCCTTAACCAATTTTCCTTCTCTTCTTTTCCTCTCCTGTATCTCAAAGAGTATATTCCACCAAATCTCCAAAATTATTCTCTTTTTTTCAAATTTCCAAAACACTTCCTCAAATTAAATTTTTTTTTCCAACCAGATTTCTATCTTCCAAAATTACTTTTCTTTCGATCTATTCGATTTCGTAGTTTAAAAAAAGTGAGTTCCCAGGCTTTTTCCAAGCCTGGCTGAATCCTTTTTCTTCAAAAACCCAGTGCTTTCAGCAACTCAGTGACTTGGGTTTCGGTCGCGTCATTTTTTTCAGCAACGCTCAGCTTGTTTGCGTGAGTGTGCCAACACAGTTGCAAACCCAGTAGTCTTCTCTTACTCGCACTTTAATCTCCCCAGCTTAATGCAAGTCACCCCTGAATTCGCGCCGCTTTACTCTGACTTGTAGAGTGCGGGAATGCAGTGGGTGCGTTCAGCCACCTAACATCCCGATTCAATTTTGAATGATAGAAAAACCTTGGAACTCAAGAAAATTGATTGTTCACACTTTGCATTTTTCCCCACCGATATTTCCCAGCAAAACAAATATAATTGTGGAAACTTGATGGAAATTAGTAAGTTTCGATTAATAACAATTGTGGGAAGAGAAATGTGGCAGAAGTTCGCTACACGCGTTTTAAAGTTATTTCGTTTGACTTTCGCGCAGATTTGGGGAAATAGGGACTTACGTTATCGTTCCATCTTGTACATTTAAGTATAATGAGTGTGTAAAAGTTGGGCTTGAAGCCATTCTCCCATGGAGTAACTTCGGCATTCGGAGACCAAGTGTCGACAGTGCCAATTTTGGTTTACTGGAGGCAGACCATCCGTCTGACACTTATGGTGGTAATTATGCTCATTCTTTGGGGACTGGCTGTCACCCGTTATGTATGTAAAATCGACATCAATGAGTATGTTTCTTTCCAAAGTACTGAGCGAGTGAACCGATGGCTGATGGACCATGGCTGCCCCTCTCTCTCAGTAGATTGTAGGAAACACCTGTAGGAATGGAGGAGGGAGGAACAAGTATTTGGATGACGGAGAGAATGGTTCTTGTCGCGGTAATTTTTACGTGACAAATTTCGGGCGAGCAAAAAATCCATGTTCGAAAGATTTCCCTAATTGGGAGCACTCAGTTCGGGCGGAATGAAGTGTCATTTGGCGCTTTAATTTCCACTTATTTTTAAGAGGTGAACAGATTGAGCTGGAAGAGTTAAAATATTGAAATGATGAGACAAGAAAGAAAAAATTGAAAGTTGAAGTTTTTGTTGTGCCTTTATGAATTACCGTTTTTTTATACTTTTATTTTATTTATTAACTCAACCTGTGAATTTATCAAAAATGAGTACAATTGAAAATTTTCAAATAAAATAAATGTTTTATTGGTATTTTGCTTTTGAACTTCATTAGTGTATTGGCGATTTGTGTCCGAATGCGTTGTCCTGTAGTAAGATAGCTAGAACTAGCTTGGACTACTGGTTCATTTAAAACTTCCCGGGTGTTTTTGGTTTCGTTTAACGAGAAAGTTGATTCACTTTTGAAATGGATGCAGATATTATGGAGCGCTGCACAAACGTTGATGATTTTGATAGCTTTTGCAGGTGTATAGTGCAATTCCCTTGCATCAAGAAGACATCTCCATCTGTTTTTAAAAACACCGTTGATTCTTTTACTTGTGTTGTGGCAACGTGAGTGGACTTCGTCAAATTTCTATTGAAGTGAACCACTCTCTGGTGTTCTATACGGAGTCAAAAGCCATGGCTCTAAGGGGTACCCAGCATCTCCTGCAACAAATAGGGATAACTGAGGTTTGTGTTCAAAAATAACTTTAAATAATTACCCAGCATCCAAACATTTTTGATATCCTGCAAATAGTCACTTTCTATCTTTGATCTCAGCGCATTCACATTCCAAATAAAATAAAATGCACGACTGGGTCGCACGAACTTGCTCCTGTATGCTAAGATTATGTTTAAAAAAGTACTTACATATATATATAAGATTTAAAAATATACCTGTAAATTAAGTTTGTCTTCAAAGATATAAATGCCATTATGTACAATTGTACATAATGAAAGCCATACCACCAAACCTCTCATGAAAAGAAACTTTTAGGGCGACCAGTACCAGATGCCGAGTCGTTGGCGTGGCTTTAGTATCGAAAGCGGGAGCGAGAGAAAAATATTATTTCCATTCCCATAAGCAGCCAGCAGAATAAGGGATATAATTAATTTTCGACCCAAAAAGTCTACACAATTTCCTTCATTCTTCTTGAGTCTATCCTTGTATATATTTTCACATAAAGAGCTTCCATATGAAGGTTGATGAATTTGTTTTTGTTTTATTTATATCAAAGCACTTTATATAAAAACAAAATGGCTTAATATTGTATCTAAAAAGAGGCTGGGATGCGACCCACACTGATAACTTCCCATCCCGTCTGTCGATTTGTCTTGCTTAAAAGTTTGTCTATATGTACTCGTATCAATTTTTACCAAATTTGAGTAATATTTTTTGTAGATTTTATTTTTTATGAAAAAATGGACTGTTGGATTTTTATATAAAAATTACTGAATATCGAAAACAATATTTTCTGTGAAATAAAATAAGTTTCAAGCCAATATTTTTAAGTTTTGAAAAGCTATTTCAGTCAATTCGATTTTTTAAAAAATTTTACCAAATGTTGAAAACAATATTTCTTATGAGATAAAATTACTTTGAAGCCATTATTTAAAATTTTTGAAAAGATATTTGAATCGAAAATCAATTTTTACCAACTTTTATACATTTTTTTAGGTTTTTATTATTTGTAGAAAAACTGTCAATTCGATTTTTTCAAACTTTAACTGAATGTTGACAACAAGATTTTTTGAAAGTTAAAAGTAGATTAAAGCCAATATCTCAAAGTTTTCAAAAGATATTTGAGTCGAAAATCAATTTTTACCAACTTTTATAAATTTTTTTTTTAGGTTTTTATTTTTTGTAAAAAAACTGTCAATTCGATTTTTTTCAAACTTTCACTGAATGTTGACAACAAGATTTTTTGAAAGATAAAAGTAGATTAAAGCCAATAACTCAAAGTTTTGAAAAGATATTTGAGTCGAAAATCAATTTTACCAACTTTTATAATTTTTTTTTTAGGTTTTTATTTTTTGTAAAAAAACTGTCAATTCGATTTTTTTTAAACTTTAATTGTATGTTGAAAACAAGATTTTTTGAAAGGTAAAAGTAAATTAAAGCCAATATCTCAAAGTTTTGAAAAGATATTCGAGTCGAAAATCAATTTTTACCAACTTTTACAATTTTTTTTTTAGGTTTTTAGTTTTTGTAAAAAAACTGTCAATTCGATTTTTCTCAACATTTTTCAAAATGTTTAAAACAATATTTCTTATAAGATAAAATAAGCTTGAAGCCTAAATTTCAAGTTCTTGAAAAGATATTTGAATCGATATTCAATTTTTAACAACTTTGAGTAATGTTTTTTTTTAGATTTTATTTTTTATAAAAAAAACTGTCAATTAGATTTTTCTCAAAATTTAATCAGATGTCAAAAACATTATTCTTCGCTGCACAAAATTGTTTTAGAGATGAAATCATATTTCAGTCGTAAAATTTTTGAGGTGACAAATTTTTTTTTTCAGTATTATTGATTTTTAAAAAAAACCGTTATACTGATTTTTTTCAAAAAATATACCTGATTGGTATCACGTTACAATCTATTATATAAAATTTAATTCAAGTCTCTAGCGTTTTTGGTTCGTAAGATATTTAGGGTTAACCAAAATTTTCAACTTTTTTTCAAACTGCTATGGTAAAAAAACCACCCACGCAATTTTCTTGAGAGCCCTTTCTGCATCTTTCTGCCTTATTATCTGTATAACAAAATTTATTTGAAGTCGATATCTCTTCTGGTTCTTGAGCTATGGACGACGAAAAAAAACGTCGCGAACGTACGGACGTACGGACGTACGGACGTACGGACGTACGGACATACGGACGTACGGACGTACAAACGTACGTACACACGCACGCACAGACATCTTTCTAAAAATCTTTTATTTCGACTCTAGGGACCTTGAAACGTCGAGAAATGTCAAAATTTTCAATTTGACAAATCGGACCCATTACAATAACTTCCTATGGGAAGTTAATAAGGGGATGAAACAAACTTTTGCATGCTTACGTCAGCTGTTTAGGATCTTTTACCGATATTTGTTTTTATTTACATTCATAAGTCTGCTTTTACTTCGGTACGATCGTTGTATATGAAAAATGGTTTGTATTATGTATACGGCTACGATGTGATTCAAAGCTTTTTTCCTTTAGATAGAGCTTTATTGTAATTTCATATTACAAGAATCAGGATGGAAAATAAATAAGATAAGAAAGAGGCAGACCATGAATGTTTAAATTGTAAAGCGATCGCCTATTGGTTGTGTAGTTAGGTAGCAGGTAGATGTCTAAAACGAATAAAGAATAGTTCATTGGCGTGCTTAACTTTATGCATATAGATAGATAAGGACATGTTTATGATGATAATGAAGGAATGTTATTGGTAGCTAAAAGGTACATACTACATTCTTCTTTACTATAAGTTTTCAGCTCTAACATGGAGTTTTTACGTTCAGTTTATTTATTTTGTTAAATTTTAAAAAAATAACAAGCATACGTACCGGTACAAGAAATTGCTATTGGATTTTAGTTATGAAGTGACACGTAAGCAGTAGTTATAGAAGTTGTACGTAATACCTTTATAAGTAGGTATAATGTGTATACGTTGAAAAAGTGATTCTAATAGAAAATACATATACTCTTTCTGGCCCGTTTCTTTAACTTGTACTAAGTATTTATTCTTTTATATAGGCGAAGGCAAGTAAATCATGTGTAAAACAACCTTATTCGTAAAAAATAATATTTTAAAATCACATATACAAAGTTACCAAGATATTACTTCTTAATAGACACTTTAAAATAGATTGTTGATTAAATATATCATATTCGTTAATCCGATACAGTTGCGCTACATGGGCGGCCATCGTCGGTATTTACAATAATTTTAGTTATAAAAATACATAAATATGTATCAAATGTACTTATTTAGATAAAAGCTAGGAATTTAATTACAAATTTGTCAAAATAATGCGCTCTTTCGGGCTCATGCACAGTTAAAATATTAAAAAAAAAAATGATTTTAATATTCAAAATTTCGCCCGAAAAATAAGTTTGTCTTCAAAAATTTAAATGCCATTTTATAAATAAAAAACATTTTATTTTTCGAATTTTTTTTATGAAAATCGTTAGAGCGGTTTTTTTTTAAATTAATTTTTTATATATAAAATTTTTCGATTTTGTTCTAAAAATATTTTTGGTACGCAGTTGTTTAGAGATTGTTAATAGACGCTATACGTTTGAATTTCGTGAAAAATGTTGACCCGTTTTTGAGATATCGAATTTTGAAAAAATAAAATTCAATATTTTTTTAAAAATCCAAACAATAAAAAATTACACTTTTGATAATCAAATATTGTTAAAGCAATATAAGAGCTTATTCAGAAAATTATTGAAATCGGTTAATAAATTACTGAGAAAATTAAAAAACAAAATAACGGTTCTATGAGCGGTACCTTTCCTGAGCAATACAAAAATTTGTTTTTCTTATTAAAAGAAGCCAAGTTAAAAAATAAAATTTTAGAGAAAATTTAAAGAAAATCTATCGGTTTGTTTTTGAGAAAATTCGAATTTTCGTTTTTTGCCCAAAAATATTGTATGGTGGCCACTGTTAGTTTTGATCTTAAAAAAAAAAATGAAAAAAACGCCTAACGCTAATCTGCTCAAAACCTTAACTTCCATGTTTGAACTCAATCGACCCAATGGTTTAGGCTGTAGGAGCGTGGACAGACAGACAAAACCGACCGGACGGAATCGCGGGACCCACTTTTTTCGACTTGTCTACCATCGTAATATCATGTTTGATTAAAATCTCGAGTTCGAAATTTTGCACGAATGCAAAACTTGCCATATAGTTCCTATATGTCGCAAGTAATAATTGTGATAAGCTCCTGGGTGGGAGCATCAAGGAAACGAATTCTGAGAGAATTGTCACATACCTGTATATTATTTTTTTTTATTATTAATTAATTATTATTGTTTTAATTATTAATTATTAACAAGACTTACGAGCAAAATATTTAAACTTAATGATCCCTTCCTGTTGTAAAACAGATGTTTATTGAATGCCGGTGAAATGGTGTTCACATGGATCAAAACATCCAATAAGACCTGGTAAGTTCAGTTTTCCATAAAATGTTTAAGCAATTTCAAGCTCTTAATCTAGAGTTGGCCAAGTAATCTACTGAGGGCAAAGAGCCTCTTCAAATATGTAGAGAACTTCTGGTAGTACTAGACTAAAAGTGCTTTGCAATAACCCAATTTCATAGTCCTTACCCACTTTTTTTTGATAGCAACCTTCCGCAAAAAATCAAAAAATCGCAAACAAGCGGCAAGCTTTACAATTGATTGTATAGCAAATTTTTGCTTCGTTGGAGGCAAGGCATTTGAAACGACATCTAGCAGAAACCTAAAAGCTGGTTTATTGAGCCTGTAATACTGTTGAAATCTGGAAATAATGCACCTTTAACAAACACAAAATTAGAAAAATATACATTTCATTCTTACAATGGATTACGATGATCCCTTAAATGCCTTTGAATGGCCCGTTCTACCATCCTTTTTTCTTCCTCCAAGACCATTCGCAGTGCAATGCTTATCATTATTTTTTCCTTCTATATTCTCTTTTTATTGTAAATTATTAATCTTTTTAATTATTCGTTGACGGTGTCGAAACAAAAATGCACTTCACTAGGGTTGTTCGTTTTCTAGACACGAATACTCACATACCAAAAAACGAAAGGGGAAATTTTGAATGTCCACTTGCGCAAATAGATTTTTTTATTGGTGAGAAATTGATTGGGGCGGTTTTAAAAATGTCTTGTCGTACGCAGAGTTCAGAAATTTAACAGGAAACTGCGGCATTACATACATTTTAATGAGTTTTTATGTTAAACAAGAAATGTAGGTTTAGACTTCATTTCTCTGTTTTTATCAGAGATGGGGAAATTTATTGAGAACTCACTTTGCTGAACATGACATTTTTTCGAATTGTCAGTTCTGATTCGAAGCGAAATTTCGTTCGGTCGAAACTCGTAATAGCTTTTTAAATTCCGGGCGAACAAAAATATTTCGGGTGAATGATTTTCCGGGCAAAACTCACAATAAGGCCATTTGCAATAGTAGATAAAAATGTATTAAAACTAACTTTAATAGTAGTGATTCAAACTAAGCAACTTTTCAAGCACAACCCAACTACAGCAAAAACATCGACTACTCAAGCAATAGTCAAAACTATGAACAAATACATTGAAAGACTGGATTTTTATCCTTTAGTTAACAAGCCCTCAAGTGGTTGTTAATTCCGTTAACTTGTTTACGTTTAACCACAGTGCGAGCTTCAGGAAAAACAGGAAGGATTTAAGAGGAAATACCGATGCAGATTGGTGATTAAATTTAAAATATTAAAATGATAAATTGAGATAGAGTTTGGTGAAACATTCGATATTCACCATGTGCGGTTAAAAAAAGAATATCTACAGTACTGTTAAGTATCCGAAAATGAGCTCAAGCCTAAACTGATAAGCATTCCTGGAAGTGCGAGTATTACCAACGAATTGTTCGAGGGAGGGAATGGAATGATCATTCAATAAGAGGTTATCTATGATACACATGCTATGTTCTCAAAGTTGATTGGTTTTCTGAATGCAAGTGTCAATTGTGAATAGTAGCATCCGGGATAAGTTACGATTTAATGGTAACAGAAAACATTGAGTTCTTGAAGCATCAAATTCTACACGGTTCTTAATTCCTCGGTATACAATGCTAACGAGATCGGAATTTAATGAGCTTATCAAGAAAAGAATATGAAAAGTAGAGGGAACTGTCTTATAGATTTGAAGTGGCAGAAAAAAGATCTTTTATGAATATAAAGAAGAGAGTTCGAAACAAAACGGACCGCCGGGTCCGGGAACACGAGCATTTATTTTATGATTTTTTGATTTGAAACAATTCAATAAAACTGGTATTGAATGGTTAGAAAGGTAATTTCTAATCCAACGAATAAATTATTCATTGATACCAAAAACACGCATTTCAATAAGAGAAATGGTTGCCAAGTACTTTTCAGATATCAAGTTAAATAATCTCACTTTCTCCAAAAAGTTGTAAATATTTGTTCCACTGTTCGGTAAGATAAACCATGAGATCGATTGGACCTATTGCTACGAAAGCCATACCGCCGGTCATTGAGAAACTCTTGTTCTTAGAGATATTTTTTAGCTGATAATAATTAACTAGCGTTTCCATGACTTTGGAAAGAATGGACGGAATTACTATTTGACAATAAATGGAGGAGTTGAAGGATAGGCCTTTTTTAATGACGGGCTGGGCAAGTGCTGTTTGACATCCGTTCGTAAAGAGACCTATAGTGTATGATATATAAAAAAGCTTGCGCAGCGTTGAAGCACACCTCTTCCAAACAAAAGAGGGGATACTATGCAGGCCAGTGGATTTGTGTTTATCAAAGTCTTTTAGAAATCTTGAAACACCAATGCAAAGGAAGATCTGTTCCATAAATTCGTTTAAGTTCTCAAGAACAGGAATATTCATGACAGTCTTCTGTTGCGTTGAACTAATAGCAAACTGTGCTGCAAGAAACTTGACCTTAACAATCGAGCTTATATAGTGAGTGTCATTGTAGACGAGCATTGGAACCGAGAATGACATGGTGTTTCGTACATTTTTTTCAATTGACCAAAATTTTTACTTCCCTGATCACTGGTTTCGATGTGCTCTGCATGATCCAGCCATCTCAGTCGTTGGAGTTTTTTTTTTCCGTCAGGTTAAGGTCTACGTCAATGCACAGCCCGAGAAACTCCTTGTTCCATATTCTCCACCATTCACCTTCTATGCATACGGTTCTGTAGATCACACGAAGAACTTTTCTTTCGAAACGATCCAAAGAGTTTTCATCCACTTCTGTCATAGTCCAAGCTACTGTACCGTATAGCAGAAGGGGGATAATTAGGGCTTTACTACTTAATTGCTTTCTTAGCCCAAAAAAACAGCGGTTAGCAAGAGTTATTCTTTGTTTGATCTCATCGCTAGTGTTATCTTCGACATTAATAGCTGAGCCCAGGGAGACAAAGCTCTTAACTATTTGACCGAGATTTCGGTGTTGCAGGTCCTTTCGTGATGACAACATGTAGGTACTTTGTTTAGCCCTCATTAACCTTTAAGCCCATGTTTTTCCGCCTCCGTCTCAATACTCACAAACGCCCCATTGACAACATGCTGATTTTTTGATTATACTAATGTCATCAGCAAATGTCAATAATTGTCAAGAATTTGAAAGCTAATATCTCAAGTGTTGACGGGGGACGATGTTAAAGAAATTACATGAGAGCCTTTGACATCAAAAGGTTCTGTTCAGTTGTTCTCAACCTCCTCTACAGTTGGTACAATTAACAGGGTCTCCTTTTTTCAATTTCGGAAAAACAATACTGAGATTCCATTCATGGGGCATGGTTTCTTCCAAACATATGTTGCCATCTGCTCCACCAGCTTTGTTAGACTTCAGTCTAGATATGGCAATCTTTACTTCGTCTAAGTGGAGAAGGCGGGATGAAACCGGAATTTAGTTCGTTGTCGCCGTGGACTTTCCATATCCTCAGCACTGACTGCGGTTCTTCTATTATGTTCACATTTCACGCACAAAGGTTCGAGTTTTATATACTTGTTAATTTCGTTTCCCCTTTGCTTATAAGACTTTCAAAAATCATTCCTGCTTTTGAACCCCTAAATTTTGTTTAAAATTTCAAAAAAAAATTTCCTGTGGGCTCGAGGTGAATGTTTAGCATCCTCTTTTAATATTTTGTTTTATTTATATAATTACAGTCTTTCAAAATTACGTTAAGTGAAATGTTTAAGTTAGGGAAATATGTGTACTGTTGAAGTTATAGCGTATTTTGCCCTAACTATAAGCTTTGAACTTTCAGAAAACTAAACAAAAAAAGTAATAAGGCTATAAATCCATAAGGAACTCAAGTTCAAATCATTTATGCAAACTTCCAATTGAATAATGTATTTACTATTTATCAAACTCTTAGCAACGAATGCAAAAATCCATATAAAGGACATCACCATTTTTGCGCTCAAACGGATTCACATTCGATTCGGAAATCCTTTCTCTTCACCAAAGAAAAAAAAAAACAAGCAGAAGAAAAATAATAAAGAAATCCAGGAAACGACTTGTCCTTCTTCTTCTTCTCCCTGAAAAAGAAAGTAAAAAATGAAGATGCTTTTTCTTCACAATTTTTGTTTTTGTTTTCATTAGGCAACCTACCTATAGCCAAAGATATCAGCTATATATTGTTAAATGGAGTATACGCCCGCTCCACATCCGTTGCGCGCCCCCATAGCTTCCTGTAAATACCTACCAATGCATTGATCCGCATTTAGTCCGCTTTTGGAGTTCGGGAGGCGGAAGGATTCAATAGGGAGTCATCGTCATCGTTTTCGTTGTTGTCGTCGTCGTCCTGAAAATAAAAGGATTCAGTTTTCCTTCAAGTTAGATTGGTAGGTAGGTAAGGAAGACTGGCGGGCGGGATATTTATGGAGTGCGATGAATAAAATTCGTTCTATTGGAGACAGAAAAGTTAGTTGCACTTGTTCCGCACGTTTAAAGCGAAATGCATATGCTTTAGTCCTTTTCTATCCGTTACCGTTATGTCTGTTCAGGATCCTTTGGCATTTGTTCATGGAAACTACCGCGTCGCGGAAATGAAAAAAATAGTACACATTCCCTCTTTCCAGTAGTCTTCAGTCTCCAGTCTTCAGTCTCCATCATCAGACCTGGCTGGAGCTGATGGGCAACGGGAACGAGAAAAGCAACGGCAACAAACTTTAAACAACAACTAAGTGGGTTGGAAAAAACAGCAAGTTGCGCCCTCTAATGGATGACACACTTCACCCAACGAGCAAGAGTATATTTCTATAGGATTTTTTGATACATAGATGTGTGTAGATGCACCTAGGTATCCTTTAGATGCATTGTATATGTTTGCCCTTTGTCGGTGCTTGTTCCTGCATAAATCACAGTTCAGCTTTTGATTTGTTGAGATCGTTGTGATGGCGTTTTTCACCCTTTTTTCTCACTGTTTCACCATAACACCCACCCGCCTACACACGCCTCTATCGCTGTATACACTCTTTGCCGTTAGCAGTTGCTTTATGACTGCAAAAATATTGGAAAAATTATTCATCCGTTCTCGAGAGGATACTTCGATTTGAGTACAGGAGACACATCGGCGCGGTGTTCAGGTTGGAGTGAGGGTGGTGTTGGATGATAGAATGGACATACCCTGGCCCAGGATATGTGGGGAATGCTCCTAGTTGGATATTTCTAAAGTTATAGACAGAGATTGTTGTTTATTTCATCTCGGATTCGTATTCGGAAATTATTATAAAATTTTGCTATAGAAGATTTCTACAAATCTATCGAACCGCTATTTTCTTTTTCATTTTTGTTTTTATTTTAAAATTGTTATTTTCACCAAATTCTTTATGTATTTATCATCGTTCTCAATTTTGATGGGGGGAAGGGAATGGTGTGCAAAATTTGTGTGCTCACTTCGCCAATTTCGGAATTAAACCTGCAATTTGTGATTACTTTTTAGATGTTTTATTTTTCCAAACGGAACGACTCTCAATTTAGATGATGTTTACTCTGAACAACCATCTAGAGCGTATATAGTGTCCAATGTCATAGCAATAGAAGTCATATTATGTACTTAGTTCTACTTGAAATATTTTGAAATAGATTTTAATATGAGTTTTTGAATTTTATTGAAATATTCGCTTGATTGGTTTTCTAAAGTTTTTCATTTTCAAATGGTATTGGTATAGACATTTTTTTAATATGATGGTTTTATTTTTTTAATTTTTATTTAGGACATTCATATTACTTAATAAATATTTAGGTTCGAGAGGTCAAATAGATATTTTAATTAATTTTTTAAATCTAATAAATGAGATTTTTTGAGTAGACAACAAGTCACCTAAATAGCATAGGGCATAAGTGTGACCATGTAACTGCTTTCGTGGTAACTTTTTTTTAGAGAATTGTTCCTCAGATTAACGATAGATACAAATCGTAATGAATGAAATTACGAAGTCCCTTAATCGATCAATGAATTTTTTGTTGTCTTTCTTGAAATTTTTAGTTGAAACCCTATTTTTGTTATTTTTAACAGAATTTTTTGGAAATGTTTATTTCTTATAAAAATAATACCAATTGGATCTAAGATTTATTATTTACTTAAAATAGGAAGTTATTGAAGGTGGTCCGATTTGTCAAATTGAAAAGTTTGACATTTCTCAACGTCTCAATGTCCCTTCCCTAGAATCGAAATAAAAGATTTTTAGAAAGATGTCTGTTCTTGCGTGTGTACGTACATACGTTCGTACGTCCGTTCGTTTTTTTTCGACGTTTTTTTCATCGTCCATAGCTGAAGAACCTGAAGAGATATCGACTTCAAATAAATTTTGTTATACAGATGATACTACAGAAAGATGCAAAAAAGACTCTCAAGAAAATTGCGTGAAATTGACCATAGCAGTTAGAAAAACTGGTGAACATTTTGGTTAAATATCCCACGAACCAATAACGTTAGGGACTTGAATTTTTATAAACCAAAAAGATTGAACAAAAATTGTTACCTCGAAAATATGACGAATAAAAGATGATTTTATCTCCAAACCAATTTTGTGCAACGAAATATAACATTTTTAACATCTGGCAAGATTTTTTGAAAAAATTGACAGTTTTTTTATAAAAAATAAAAACCTAAAAAAAACATTACTCCAAGTTGAAAAAAATTGAATTCCGACTTAAGTATCCTTTCAAAAACTTGATATTATGCCTTCAAGCCTATTAAAATAATGTTTTCAACATTCGGTAAAATTTTGAAAAAACTTAATTGACACTTTTTCTTAAAAAAAATAAAAACTTAAGAGAAAATTTAACAAAAGTTGATAAAAATTGATTTTCGACAAAAATATCTTTGAAAAAGTTTGAGATAAAAGCTTCCAACTAATTTCTACTAATAAGAAATATTGTTTTCAACATTCTAAAAATTTTGATAAAAATCGAATTGAGAGTTTTTTTTACAAAAACTAAAAACTTAAACAAAAAAAATGAACAAAATTTTGTAAACATTTATTTTCGACTCAAATTTCTCTTTAAAACTTTGAGATATTTGCTTAAAACTACTTTTATATTTTTAAACAAATTGTTGTCATCATGCAGTAAATTTTTGAAAAAAAATCGAATTGACAATTTTTTTTGCAAAAAATTAAAAACCAAACAAAAATTAACGAAAGTTGGTAAAAAATGATTTTCGACTCAAATATCCTTGAAAAAATTTGACATAAAGAATTTCAAATAATTTGAACTTTTAGCAAATATAGTATTCAACATTCAGTAAACTTAAGAGAAAAATCTAATTGACAATTTTTTTTATAAAAAATAAAAACCTTATACTAAAACTTCGTAAAAATTACCTTTCGATTCAAATAAATAAATAAATTAGGTGGCGCTAACAGTCCATGAAGAACCAGGGCCTAGTGACTGATAACTCTCAACCATTTCTGTGTGCGATTAATGTTGTCAGTGATGGAAGGGACCTACAGTTTATATGACGAATCCGAACGACTAATTTGAGAAAGCACTTTTTCATGACAAGAATTTGTCAATTCCTCGCAAGAATTAGGTGGCACAGGCAGGGATTGAACCCAAGACCCCTTGCATGACAGTCCAACGCACTTTTTTTTTAATGTCTTTTTTTTAATTCATTTTTAGCCTAGTTATCCATAACTTACAACTAACTTAATGGTCCCAAACGGACACTCTAACTTCAACAATAATACTTAATTCTAATTTAAACTTAAAAACTAATTAATAAAAGGTCCTTAAATAAAACTTAAAGCTAACTTAATCTACCTTTCTACCTATAAACTCCTTAAAACTAGAACAACCACAGCAGCAAATCTAACTATCTAACGTTTTTTTTGTTTTCAGATTTTGTTTTCTCTTTTTTTTTTAACTTTTTTGTGCCACCATGCCTATTCTAGTTAAAACTAAACCCTTAAACTGTGAAAGAAGTATGTAAACCGGTGAAGGCTTAAAACCCCATCCCGACTACCCATTATCAAGTGCCGATTGAAGCCACCAAAACTGGTTCTCCTGCTTCACCCTATCAGTTCGGTCCGTTCGGACACGGCCCTACTGAACCGAAGGAGCTCTGCTCCGCCTTGTGTCATGACGTCCGGATTGTGCAGGAGTGGCCTATCCACGGTTCTTCGTCTGACGTGGTAGATTAGCGGAACTAATTGCCAATCTATCCTGTACCAGACCGCATCTATCTAAAAAGAGGAATGCCTCTGGTGGGATGAAACCGCTCAAGCGTGCACTTTCAAAATACTCGTCGTTTGGATAGAACGCCCCGAAAATTAAATTGTTGGTCGAACACAAAGCTCTTGCAATGTGACGTCGAACGAGTTTTATCACGAAATTGTCAATTTTGTTGATTCGTGCCCCGTTGTATAGGGCCTCGTTGGAATAGTAATGCACATAAGAAGATTCGGCTGTTCGATATAAGCCGGGTGTCGTAAACACTGCCGCTCAAACACCCGAAACTTCTTCATCTAGGAAGTGGCAACGTTGAACCACACAGGAAAACCATAAACGATCATCGGCCGTATGAGGGCTATGTAGCAAATTAACTTCGCTCTGGGATCAAGCCGACAGCTGTAAAACAGCCGTTTTGCCAGAGCGAAGGCTCCTCTGGCCCTGGTCAGAGCAGCATTTATATGTCTGTCAAAATATAAATACTGATCTAACCAGATACCGAGGTACGAGTACTTCACAACAATTTTGCTCGCTAATGGCTGCAAGTGAAGATCAACGATGATCATCTTGCGCCAATTCTTGCACGTATCCCTCGTGACCCTAGCCAACGGAGTCCGGAACAGAATTGTCTCCGACTTCTGGACATTTATTTTCAGTTTCCAGTCGTCGCAATATCGCTGAATCTTGTCGAAATCACGCTGCAAGAAAATTCTAATAACCTCAACCTTTCGGGCCGTTCAGTACGCAATTAGATCGTCGGCGTACGCAATTGCCTTTGCAAGACTACCTATCAGATCGCTGGTGTAAATGCTGAAGAGATTAGGCGAATTCACCGCTCCCTGTTGAAGAGCACTTTTAATCGAGAATGTTGTGGTAGAAGTTACATTGCCACTTTTTACAACAAACATCCTACCGTTAATCATATCATAAAGTATATACAACAATGGGTTACTTATGCTGTTTTAATTTATTCCATTGAATAACAGAAACGAGTTTAGACGCAGCATGAATTATGTCATGACCCGCCTTGAACCCGAACTGTTTATCCGGAATTATTTTGTTGTCCGCAGCCCACTTAGTCAGAGCCCTATTAATGATTTTTTCGAAAACTTTGCTGATGCTCTGAAGAAGACTTATCGACCGAAGATTTGAAGGGTTGGAGTTGTCCTTTCCCTTTTTCGGGTGAGGATGAACCACATCGGTTTTCCAATGCACTGGAAGACCGTTTGGCATGGCCAAACTTTGGCAGCCTATAACCCCCTCGTCTGGACTTTACCGTAGTGAAAGGCTTGACCCCGATAAAATCGAGACCGTCAGTGGATTTTTGACGGAGCTCAGTTAAGAGCTTCTCCGGTTCCGTGCAGGAACTTATGCCCTGCAGATGGACCGTCTTAAATTTCTCACTTTTAGGCGTGTAGCTGAAGAACTCAGCTGTGGCCTCTTTTAGCAACTCTTTCACTAATTTGTATTCGGCCAGTGAGAAACACTGGACCGAATAATTTTCTCTTTTTCATTTAAAATTTTTAAGAGAAATTTGCCCTTAGTGGCAGCTTACATACCTATTTAATGTCCTGTATGTCAACCTTATGGGTCCTAATGGGTGTTATTTTTTCTTTCTTAGCCTGTGGTTTTTTCTGGTGTTGCTGCTGCTACTTCTGTGGCTGTTGTTGCTGTTTCTGCTGCTGTTGCTGCTGCAGGATTTGTTGTCGCTGCGGCTGTTTTGGCTCTTCTTGTAGCCGTTGTTTGGCTTTTATTGAGGTTGTTAGGCCTCAACACTTGTGCGTGATGTTGCTGGCTGTGCATTTTTAAATTGCTCCTCTCCTGAGATTTTTGAAGCGGGCTTGCTTTGTGGATGTTGCTGCTTTGGTTGCAGTTGTTGTGCAGTAGCCGTTGTGCTGCCTCTTGTTGTCGGCGGGCCTCTTGTTCTGCTTAAGTTGACTGAGGAGCGACTTCATTTCCTCCTCAGTTTCTTCAAGCTTTCTTCAAATTCACTAATGATTGCTTGTTTAGATTGCAGGGCCTGCAACAGTGTATTTTCTTCTTGGAGGATTTGGACAACACCCACCTCCAACGCCTTTTTTTGTCGACGGCTCTTGTTAAGGTCTCAGGTCTTTTTCCAACGCACTAACCTGCACGCTACGGGTACTACTCGACTCAAATAGCTTTCCAAAAATTAAAAATATTGTTTTAAAACTTTTTTTTATTTCACAGAAAATATTGTGTACGATACTCAGTAGTTTTTTTTTTTATAAAATTCCAACATTCCTTTTTTCATAAAAAAATAAAACCTACAAAAAATAGTTTGCGAATTTGATAAAAATGGATGTTCGGTTCTTTATTTGTAAAAATTTAAGAAATGCTATTAAAATTCGTAGTACCCGTGGCATGATGGTTAGTGCGTTGGACTGTCATGCAAGGGGTCTTGGGTTCAATCCCTGCCTGTGCCACCTTAATTTTAAAAAATTAATTTTCGCGGGTACTGCCTCTTGCGAGGAATTGACAAATCCTTCAAGAGTAATTCTTGTCATGAAAAAGTGCTTTCTCAAAACTAGCAGTTTGGATTCTGCATAAAATTGTAGGTCCCTTCCATTCCTGACAACAGTATTCGCACACAGGAATGGTTGAGAGTTGTAAGTCACTAGGCCCTGGTTCACAACGGACTGTTGCGCCACCCCATTTGATTTTGATTAAAATTCGTTAAAGATTTTTTTCGACTCAAAATCTATCTATCTTGATTTTCAAAATAAACTATACTTGTTTGCAAATATTGTTGGTGATTTTAAAATTTGTAAGAATATTTCCACTGACAACTTTTTAACCCAAGACGAAACGCATCAGCCTAACTTACATCACTGACAACATTTTTTCTACCGTAACATGTAAACGTCTAAATCTCATTATCAACGACTTGATGGGTCATAATCAGTGTGGTTTTATAATAGTAAGGTATATAGTGGATTAAATATTCACATTACGGCAGATACTGGAAAAATGGAAGATCATTAAATCGACACCCACCACCTCTTGATGGAATTCAAGGCCACATATGACAGCATCTACAGGGACGAGCTGTATAGAGCCATGTCTAGTTTTGGCATTCCTGCCAAACTCGTAACTTGTGCAGAAAGACCATGGGTAATTCGCGTTGCTCGATAAAGACCAAAACACCTTAACAGAACCTTTCGATGTCAAAAAAAGGCTTTCGGGAAGGTGATGGCTGACATGCGATTTTCTTCACTTCGTCCATGAAAGAATAATACAGAGCTCCCATGTCAACACTCAGTACTAGAGGCATTATAATGTCAAAAGTTTTTTCAATAACTTGCATATGCTGATACAATTGGCATAATTTTAAGAGCTTAGCGTAAGTATAAATAAAGAGGTGGCAAAATTGTGTTTAACGCTTAATAAGAGCAAATTAAAGTATAAGCTGTCATCAGGAAAGGACCTATAACACTAAAGTCTAGCTAGGCTCCCCTATGAAGACAACAACGCTGAGATCAAACGAAACGAAGAAGCTTACCGCTGTTTCTTTGACCTAAGAACACGCTCTCTCGAGCGACAAGAGTGTCGCCATATAAGACCCTCATCATCCCATGTATGACAAAAGCGGATGAAAGCACATCGGGTTGTTTCGAAAGAAAAGTTCTTCGCTTGATCTACGGTCCTGTATGCACTGAAGCTGAGTGGAACAAAAGATGGTACAACGACCTGTACGGGCTACACGTTGACGTAGACTAAGCCATTAGAAGGGTACAATTCCAACGACTGAAGTGGCTAGGTCACACAACGCATGGAAATGAATACTCTGAATATTCAATAGTTTTAGTAACTTATTTTTTTTAACATTTTCCTGCAGAGGGGCAACTGATATAAAAAGACTGCAGGATTCAAAACATTTCAGCTGTCAGAATGTTTTTCTGAACAGAGTTACTGACTGCTGAAATACAGTGTATTTACATTAATGGATGTGAATTTTGCATTACTGCTGCATGTTTACATTAATGAACTTACCCATAATGAGAAGACCTTCCAGGAGTCTTAGGCTGGAGCGTTTCTCTACATGACCTAACCATCTTACCCGTTGAAGCTTTATTCTGCTAACTAGGTCAGTGTCGCTGTACAGCCAGTACAGTTCATCGTTATATCTTCTCCTCCATTCTCCATCTATGCGTACGGGACCAAAAATCACCCGAAGAATTTTTCTCTCGAGGCATCCTAAGATGTTCTCATCTTTCTTTGACAAGGTCCAGGCCTCAGCGCCATAAATGAAAACCGGGATGATGAGTGTCCTTTGGTGGTGATTTTAGGTGCTCGAGAGAGGACTTTACTTCGCAATTGCCTTCTAAGTCCAAAGAAGCAGCGATTTGAAAGAGTTATTCTTCGTTTGATTTCAGCGCTGGTGTCATTGTCTGTGCTAATAGCGCTGCCTAGGTAGACAAAGTCCTTAACTACCTAAATGTTATAGCGTCGTGTTCAATGTCCTTTTTTAATGACAGCATATAAACTTGGTCTTGCCCTCATTTACCACTAATCCCATCTTCTTCGCTTCCGTCGCAATGCTCAAAAACGCTCCACTGACATGATGCTTTGATCTTGCAATTATGTCAATATCATCTGCGTATCCGAGTAGTTAGGCCCTAGTTCACACAAGACTGTAGAGCCACCTTAAGTAAAGTAAGTATCCGAGTAGTTCGATTGACCTTTGGAAGATTGTGCGTCTAGTTTTGACGGTTGAATTTTGCACAATTGCGTCCAGAACGATATTAAGAAGTCGAATGACAGTGGATTGCCTTGTCTTAAACCTTTTTTGACATCAAATGCATCGGTGAGATCTTTTCCGACCTTGATAGCGCAGCGTGCATTCCACATCGTCATTCTGCACAAACGGATAAGTTTGACAGGGATACCAAGCTGAGATTCCACTCATCGGGCATGCTTTCTCCCGACCATATTTTGCAGATGAGCTAGTGCATTCTCCCCACCAAGTTATCACCTGCTGGTTTGAATAGTTTGGCAGTGATGCGGTCAGCCCCAGCAGCTTTGTTTGACTTAAGTTTAGATATAGCTATCTTCACTTCGTCTAGGTCGGGTAGGCGGAATTGTTGATCTGCGTTGCCTAGGTTGAGTGCTTCTATGTCCCTAACAGCAGAATTCAGTTTGTTATTGCCGTTATATAATTTTGAGAAGTGGTTTTTCCATATTCTCAGCATCGACTGCGGTTCTACTACGATGTTCCCCTGATCGTCTTTACAGGCTTCTAAGAAGTAGATACTCAGAAGAATAACTCAAAACCTCAAAATCGTTGAAACTGTATTATGTCAAACAAAATCTTTCAACTGTCATATTAATAAAGGATAGAAACTTCATAACCTCGTGTTTTTAACTTCTAAAACTTGTATTGTTTAAAATCTTTAAAATGATTTATTTTAATTAGAAATTAAATCCCAAGTGATTTATTATCAATAATTGTTAAGGTATTAACTTTCTCATTATATTACGAGTTCTTTCATATTTCAAAATAGAACCATAATTAATAATGATGCATTTACTTACCAAAATTTACATGTGCCCTTATTTAGATGCAACATTTCATATTGAATTCGCTTCCTTCAAATCGAAATAATTTAAAAAATTCTCGTAATTCTTGTGAAAACTCTTCAAAAAATCTTTGGGATAGATTTTGTATTTTTATTTGTATCTTTTTCAAGATGAGTTCTTCTATCTTAAAGTGTTCTTTAGCATGAAATTCCTTATTATTGGCTTTTGTGCAGATGAAGCTGAATGCCGTCTTGATGGAATTATTTTGTATTGTATTACATTCTATAAAGTTTGTAATAGTTTTGAATTTTGTTCACTCGAAAGTTCCAAATGTCATGAGTTAATGCATCGTTCTCGTATTTTGATTCAGTTGAATTCAGAGAACTGTTCATAGAAACATGAAATAGGAACTTACTGTTGATGCTTGTACCTAACCTTCCTAATCAATTCATTGTATGGTATTTGAAAATAATTGAAGAAGGTTGTGTGGAATTGATTCATGGGAAAACCCACAATACAAAGGTTTGAATTAAACTTGAAATTCTAATTAAAGAGAAATTCAAAATTAATGGGATTTACTTCAGTTGAAGTATAGTTGTGGCACAATGCTTAAGTGTGTAGACACGAGAGGTAAAAGTAATTTATTTTTAAAATAAGCTTCAAATAGATCAAAAAAGTTTTCAGGGACTGTTTTCAATGACAAGTCTTATCAATATCTTTTACTGAAGTCTTTACCGTCCAGAATGCTCAATTGAGAGATATCCTTGTCCACGTTGTACATGGTAATAAAAATGTGACATAGCGACATTCCAGGGGCAAGTAGTACACATGGGTTAGTTGGTAAGTTTTTCCACAATCAAAAGAAACAAATAGGAACCAACAGTTTTTTTTTATAATAAACACACACTCAAGGGGATATTACTACCCTTATTATGCAGGGGCACAGTGTGAGCACTAGGAAGAGGAGAGAGGGTTTAAAAGGAGATGTCGGTGTCCATTGGTTTTGAATTCCTGAATATTGCAGTAGCTGGGAAAGACAGAGTGTGGTAAGGCATTCCACATTCGCATAGTATGGCTAACGAACGAATCTCTGTACTTGACAGTACGACCGAAGATGGGCTCGAGGGTATATTGATGAGCATTCCTAGAAGCGCGAGTATTACGGTTGAACTGTTTAAGGGGAGGAATGCAGCTGGCTATTTCTCTAGAGCATAAACCATTAAAATAACGGTAAAACAGGGTGAGACAAGTGACCTTACGACGATGTTCAAGCGAAGTAACTGAACTTATGATGATATTGTCATCTATCAATTTAAATGCTCTACGTTCAATACTATCCAAGAGGCTTAAGAAAGTTGCAGGAGCACCAGCCCAGAGATGGGAGTTATACTCAAGCCTTGGACGTATGTAAGTCTTGTAGATAACAGCCAGATCAGAAGGGGTGAAATATTTTTTGCATCGCTTAAGGAAACCCAAACACCTTGCGTCATTTTTGGCGACATCGCGTATGTGATCATTCCACAAGAGTTGGTTGGTGATACACATACCGAGAATATCGAGGTGTTTAGTCTCATTGATGCAAGTGCCATCCATGGAAAATGGCAAGGGGGTATATCTCGCTTTAACGATACATGAAAGCATTGGGTTTTCGAAGCATTAAATTCCACGCGGTTTTATAATCTCCATTGAACAATGCTGTTTAGATCGGAATTTAATGAGCTTATTATATTTTGTCGTTGCAGTTCCACATCCGAAGAAGAGGGATGTGGGTCTGAAAACAAATATGAAAAGCTTAGAGTACTATCGTCAGCGAAACAATGTATTGGATTAAATGACAGAAAATCATTAATAAAAATGAGAAAGAGTGTTGGAGATAAAACAGAGCCCTGGGGCACACCAGCATTTATTTTATGGTTTTCAGACTTGAATCCATCCAATCCATCCAATACTACTAGTATTGAACGATCCGAAAGGTAATTACTAATCCAATGAAGCAGGGATTCATGAAAACCGAAAGCACGGATTTTCCAAAAGAAAGCCTGATGCCAAACAAATGCTTTTGAAGTATCAAGTGCAATAATCGTACTTTTTCCAAAACGATGTAAAGATTTGCTCCTCTGTTCGGTGAGATGAACCATGAGAGCACCAATGGACCTATTGCTGCGAAAGCCGTACTGCCGGTCATTAGGAAGCTTTCGGTCTTCGAGATATTTCTTAAGCTGATAATTTACCAGCGTTTCCATGACCTTGGAAAGAAGGGACGTAAGTGCAATCGGTAGATAATTAGAGGGTGAGGAAGATTCGCCTTTTTTGGGAATAGGCTGGACAAATGCAGTGTTCCATCCGCTCGTAACGAGACCAGAGGAGTAGGACAGATGAAAAAGCTTACGCAGTGGTTTTGTTAGCGTCAAAAAACACTTCTTCAAGACAGTAGCGGGGATACCATTCGGACCTGGGAAATTATTTATGTTAAGATCTTTTAGGACTTTCGCCACATTCCGAGTGTGAAAAAAGATTGGCCTCATAGAATCACTAACTCGCTCAAAAAGAGGTGGAGCCATAACACTCACTGGCCGCCTTGAATTGGCGATGAACTGCCTGGCAAAGAAATTTGCTTTCTCTAAAGAGCTAACAAAAGGAGTGGCATTGACAACGAGCGTAGGAACCGAAGAAGAGGAAGAATTGTTCATGTTTTTTACAAATGACCAAATATTTTTACTGGCTTTGGGATATTGCAGTATTTTTAGCCGTAACTTTGGGTCCTGTAAAAATTTGGTCCGTCGAATATGGGCGTTGCAGGCCTTCTTGGTTTGTTTGAACTTTGTCCGGCTTTCCTCAGTACGGTTGGCTTTATAACAACGGAAACTTACCTCTTTGGCCCTAATAACCTCTTTACAGCTCACATCGAACCATGCGTTTTCCTTAGGTCTGATACTTTTAACCCAGCTCGGTATAAAAGTTCTCATTCCCAGGAGAATTTAACTTGTGATCCTATCAGCGCTGGCGTCAACGTCTCTATCGAGGAAGCTAGTGACCAGTTAAAGATCCTAAAGTAATTATTTAGACCGTCCCAGTTGGCTTTCTCGTATTGCCAGACGGTTCTCTTAAGAGCTCTTTCTTTAACGGAATAGTTATGACACGATAAATTTGCTGATATAACACAATGGCCAGTTGTGCCTAGAGGAGATATAACACTTACATTGTAATTATCAGGGTCAGAGGTAAGAAACAAGTCAAGAGTGTTTTCTGGCTCGACCTTCAACGTCCGATATTCGGGTGGGCTCGTTGACTAGCTGAGTTAGGTGGTTCAACTCAGCGAAGATTTCTGCACACACTCCTTCTGGTGTTGACTGGCCCGAATGTTGAAGCCATAAAGAATTGTGTACATTAAAATCGCCCGTAACAACGATTTCAGTGCGAGGATTGGACGAAACAATTCTTTGGATTCAATTAGACAAAGCATCTAATTCACGAGAAGTTGACACTCTGTTTAGATTGGGCTTCGATAAAGGAAGCAGTAGTGAATGATTTACTTATTTACGGAGAATTTAAACCACATATAATTAAAAAAGGAACTAGTACTTACTTACTTACTTAAGGTGGCGCTACAGTCCGGGGCGGACCTGGGCCTCAACCAACAAGCGTCTCCAGCCAGCTCGGTCCCTAGCTAGCTGTCTCCAGTTTCGCACGCCAAGTTGGTTGAGGTCCTCTCCCACCTGGGTGCGCCACCTGAGTCGCGGTCTTCCTCTACTGCGCCGTCCCTCGGGATTGGATTCGAAGACCTTCCGGGCTGGAGCGTTGATGTCCATCCGCTCTACATGACCTAACCATCTAAGCCGTTGGACTTTGATTCTGCTAACTAGGTCAGTGTCGCTGTACAGCCCGTACAGCTCGTCGTTATATCTTCTCCTCCATTCTCCATCTATGCGTACGGGACCAAAAATCGCCCGAAGAATTTTTCTCTCGAAGCATCCTAAGACGCTCTCATCTTTCTTTGACAGGGTCCAGGCCTCAGCGCCATAAATGAGAACCGGGATGATGAGTGTCTTATAGATGGTGATTTTACATGCTCGAGAGAGGACTTTACTTCTCAATTGCCTTCTAAGTCCAAAGAAGCAGCGATTTGCAAGAGTTATTCTTCGTTTGATTTCAGCGCTGGTGTCGTTGTCTGCATTAATAGCGGTGCCTAGGTAGACAAAGTCCTTAACTACCTCAAAGTTATAGCTGTCCATGGTGACGTTTTGTCCAAGACGTCGTCGTTCAGTGTCCTTTTTTGATGACAGCATATACTTGGTCTTGCCCTCATTGACCACTAAACCCATCTTCTTCGCTTCCTTCGCAATGCTCAAAAACGCTCCACTGACATCACGCTTTGATCTTCCAATTATGTCAATATCATCTGCGTATCCGAGTAATTGGATGGATCTTTGGAAGATTGTGCCTCTAGTGTTTACGGTTGAGTTTTGCACAATTCTTTCCAGAACGATGTTGAAGAAGTCGCATGACAGTGCATCGCCTTGTCTAAAACCTTTTTTGACATCAAATGCATCGGTAAGATCTTTTCCGACCTTGATAGAGCAGCGTGCATTCTCCATCGTCATTCTGCACAACCGGATAAGTTTGACAGGGATGCCAAAACTAGACATTGCTCGGTAGAGCTCTTCCCTATAGATGCTGTCATACGCGGCTTTAAAATCGATAAAGAGATGGTGGGTATCGATTTGAAGCTCCTGGGTTTTTTCCAAGATCTGCCGTAGTGTGAATATTTGGTCGATAGTGGACTTTCCTGGTCTGAAGCCACACTGATAAGGACCAATCAGGTTGTTGACGAATGGCTTCAGACGTTCACATAATACGGCAGAGAGGATCTTATACGCAATGTTAAGGAGACTGATGCCTCTGTAGTTGGCGCAGTTTAGAGGGTCTCCTTTCTTATGTATCGGGCACACTATGCTGAGATTCCACTCATCGGGCATGCTTTCTTCCGACCAAATTTTGCAGATGAGTTGGTGCATGCTCCCTACCAAGTCATCGCCTGCTGCTTTGAATAGTTCGGCGGTGATGCCGTCAGCTCCAGCAGCTTTGTTTGACTTAAGTTTAGATATAGCTATCTTCACTTCGTCAAGGTCGGGTAGGCGGAATTGTTGATCTGCGTCGCCGAGGTTGAGTGGTTCTATCTCCCTTACAGCGGAGTTCGGTTCGTCATCGCCGTTATATAATTTGGAGAAGTGATCTTTCCATATTCTCAGCATCGACTGTGGTTCTACTACGATGTTCCCTTGATCGTCTTTACAGGCTTCGGTTCGTGGCTGGTACCCTTGGGAGGTTTTTTTTACCTTTTGGTAAAACTTACGAACCTCATTCCTGTTGTGACATCCCTCTATCTCCTCGATCGCGCGCTTCTCATGCTCTCTTTTTTTCCGTCTAAGAAGCCGGTGTTCCTCTCTCCTCTTCTGCTCGTAGAGC
Source organism: Eupeodes corollae (assembly GCF_945859685.1). NCBI lineage: Eukaryota > Metazoa > Arthropoda > Insecta > Diptera > Syrphidae > Eupeodes > Eupeodes corollae. The sequence goes on from NC_079147.1 coordinate 68,372,786, forward strand.
TCGCGAGCAGCTCTAGTCCTTTTGTGCAGCGCCGTTTTGTATGCCTCTTGTTTTGCTGCGTGCGCTTGCCGGCATTCGTCGTCAAACCAGGGGTTTCGCTGTGGTGGCCGTGTGAAACCTAGCACTTCAGAGGCGGCATCTCTGATGGCTGCAAGGCAATGTTGCCACTGGTTTTCAATGCTTAATGCAGGAAGCATAGGACTCCTTAGGAGGTTACTAGAGACTCGATCGGAAAAGGACATGGCAGTCTCTTGCGATTGTAGCCGTCTAACGTCGAATCTTCTCACAGTACCTCCTTGTTTTGGCTTGGATCGGGATATCCGTAGCCGTACCTTGGCTACAACGAGGTAGTGGTCCGAGTCAATGTTGGCCTCTCGGAATGTTCGGATATCCTGGATACTGGAGAAGTGTCGTGCGTCGATCGCAATGTGGTCAATCTGGTTGACGGTTGATTGATCAGGAGATTTCCATGTCCCCTTGTGGATATTAAGATGCGTGAACTGCGTACTAGCTACCAGAACGTCTCGCCCCGCAGCGAAATCGACCAGCCTGAATCCGTTGTCGGAGGTGGTGTCGTGCAGGCTGTATCTCCCGATTATGCCACCAAAGATGTCTTCTCTTCCTAGCTTGGCATTAAAATCTCCTAAGACAATTTTAATGTCATAGCCAGGGCACTGCTCATATGTCTTGTCCAAGAGCTCGAAGAACATATCTTTGGTGTCTTCATCTTTCTCCTCTGTTGGGGCATGCGCGCATATTAGGCTTATGTTGGCGAATTTAGCCTTGATGCGGATTGTCGTGATGCGCTCGCTCACACTGTTGAAACTCAAGACTTTTTGCCTGAGCCTAGTTCCAACAACAAATCCACACCCAAATAGACGCTGTCTTTGTTCTCGGTAGCAGTCGCCGTAGTAGATATCGCAGTCTTTTAGTTTGCGTTTACCCGGTCCATCCCATCGCACTTCTTGGATGGCTGTAATATCTGCCTTGCAGCAGTTTAGGGCTTCCGCTAATTGTTCGGCTGCACGTGGTCTGTTAAGGGACCTAACATTCCACGTACATATCCGAAGTTCGTTGTCCTTATTTCGTTTGCGTGGGTTGTCAACAGTGAATCCGTCCGTATCCGAGGCTTGTTGTTGCTCCGAAACTATGATGTTTTTACGTGGCCAGGAAGTCACCCCGACGGCACAACCCCCAACCTGGAGGGCCAGATCCTTAGTATAACTCCAAGGAAGGGGAGCCGGATGAACCGCTCCTTATAGGCCTGGGCTCCGAATATGTCGAAGAAGCCCTATAAGGTGTTCACTAAGTAGTTCGACCTTACTGGAACTGTAGACGCCACCGTTGATTCCATCTCGAGAATTCGTCCGCTGCCGCCTGGATAAGGAGAGGTGCCTTAGTGGAAACACCTCTCCCCCCCTCTCTCGTTTGCTGCCCCCAACAACTTTCCACTGGGGTTGGAACCCAATCTCCAGTTGAGGTACTAGGCACCCGATGTTCACCGCGGGGAGGTGAGAGTAGGAGTTGATAGACAGAGGTGGGTTTTGAGAAAAACCTGTGGACGCTTGTGTCCTCTTGAATGCACATGTCTACCATTTGAACATCAAAAAGGAACTAGTGCAAAGGCCATATTGTGGTAAAAGCTGATAATCAACACCATTCCTAATGCCGCTGGCAACGACACTTATAATGTTTCGCCCAAACTGTGTCTACACGAAGTTTCTACTGTCTACTTCTACTACCGCCTGCTCTGTCAATTGCTTTTAAGAAAATGATCAGTTGTTAGTCCATGATAACGTCTTTTGACAAATACTCTTGCTTACTTTACTTACTTAATGTTGACCCTACACTCCTGTCTCCAGTTGCGCACTTCAAGTTGGATGATGTAACTTTCCACTTGTGCGCTACCGGATCCGCAGTCTTCCCCTACTGTGCTGCCTGGTGGGCATCTATTCGAAGACGTTAATAGCCTGTTCATTGGTTTGTATTCGATCAGCGTGACTCAACCATCCTAGCCGTTGGATTTTTTTTTCCTTGTGGCTAAGTCTGAGTCGCTGTAAAGCCCGTTCTCCTCGTCGTTTTATGTTTTCCTCCACTCACTTTCTATGCATACGGGGCTGTAGATCACACGAAAGTACACAAGAATTTTTCATTCGATGCTGTCATAGTCAAAGCCTCTGCAGCGTGTACGTGATGGGGATGATAAGGGTCTTGTTTAGCTACACTTTGGTTGTTTGGGAGAGCCCTTTATTACTCAATTGCTTTCTTACCTCTTTGCGCTTATCAAGAGAAATTTTTCGTTTGATCCCAGGACTGTTGTTATTTTCCGCATTGTTGTAGGTCCTAATTAACCGCTTTACCCATTTTTGCGGATTACGCCTCAGTATTTGCAAAAGAACAATTGACACCAAACTGAGTCCGATTAGGTAAATGTCATTAGCATATGCCAGTTATTGGACAGACTTTTAAAAAAAAATGCCTCTAGTTTATACGTGGGAGCTCTGAACTCTTCTTTCAAGTACGATGTTAAAGAAATCACATGACGGCGCATCACCTTGCCTAAAGCCTGTTTTAACATAAAAAGTTTCTGTTCAGTTGTTTCCGACCTTTATGGATCAGCGTGATTTCTCCATGGTCATCCTGACGAGTTTGGCAGGGATGCTAAAACTAGACATGGATCTATACAGTTCGTCTATTTAGTGACAGCATCTACAGGGACGAACTGTATACGTCCTTGTCTCGTTTTTTGCGGCCTTGAAATCGATAAAGAGATGGTGTCGATTTGATGTTCTTTTTTTTCAGGATCTGTCGTAATGTGAATATTGTATCGACTGTGAACTTTCCAAATCTAAGATTGCACCGTTAAGGACCTATCAGGTGTTTGACGATATGCATTCGACGTTCACAAACTACGTTAAAGAAGCTTTTGTAAGCGATGTTAAATAGACTGATTTCTCTATAGTTGGTGCAGTTTATAGGGTCTCCTTTTTTCAGAATCAGGCAAACATTACTGAGGTTCTATTCATCGGGCAATCACCGTCGTCGTTATACAGTTTGAAGAAGTCGTCCTTCCATATCCTCAGCATTGACTGCAGTTCCACTATTATGTTTCCACTTTCGTCTTTGCAGCTTTTGGTTCAAGGTTTATGTATTTCTGATTTTTGTTTCACCTGCTCATAAAACTTCCGAATTTCATTCCTGCTTTTCAATCTCTCAACGCCTTCGACCGCACGCTTCTCATGCTCTCTCTTTTTCCTTCTGAGAAGTCGGTGTTTCTTCCTCGTCTTTTGCTTATAGAGTTCATGAGCAGCACTCGTGCTTGTTGTTTGGCTGCATTTGCCTGCCAACATTCCTCATCAAACCATTGGTTCCTTGTTGGTGGTTTCTTGAAACCCAGCTCATCAGAGGCGGCTTCTCTGATTGCATCTTGGCAATGTTGCCACTGGTTTTTGATACATTGTGGTGGCGGCAGAAAACTTCGAGAAAGGTTACTTGTAACTTGGTCGGAAAAGGATTTGGTGATCTCTTGTGTTTTAGCCGTTCGACGTTGTACCTTCTCCCAGCACCTCTCTGTTTTGCCTTGGGTCTGGAAACCCGAAGTGCTACCTTGGCTACAACTAGGTAAGATGTGCGAATGTTAGCTCCTCGGAAAGTTCGGACATCCATTATGCTGGAAGCGTGTCTGGCGTCGATCGCAATATGGTCAATCTGGTTGACGGTAGATTGATTTGGAGAACTCCAAGTTCCTTTGTGGATGTTGACGTTTGGCAACTCAGCAAAATCTATTAGCCTTATTTCGTTGTCGGAAGTGTTGTCGTGCAGGCTGTTCTTCCCGATTATTCCACCAAAGATGTCTTCCCTTCCTAGCTTGGCATTAAAATCGGCCAGGACTATTTTAACATCGTAGCCAGGGCACTGCTCATATGTTTTGTTTAGGAGCTCGAAGAACATATCTTTGATGTTGTCGTCTTTCTCTTCTGTGGGGGCATGCGCGCATATTAGGCTAATGCTGAAGAATTAAGCCTTGATGCGTATGGCTATGAGGCGCTCGTTGATGCACCTATAGCTCAAGACTTCTTGCCTAAGTGTATCCAAATAAGCGCTGTTGGTTTTCGTGGTAGCAGGCACTATATCGCAGTTTTTCATCCTCTTTTTGCCCAGCCCATCCCATCGTATTTCCTGGATGGCGGCGATGTCTGCTTTATAGCGGTCTAACACAACCGCTAATTCTTCGGGCGAAGTTCGTTGTCCTTAATTCGTTTGCGTTGGTTGGAACAGTAAATCCGTCCGTATCCGAGGCTTGTTGGTGCAATGTCAATTTGAAATTTGACATAACAAGTACATAGTTTTGTTTACAACTTTTGGTGTATATACCCCACAGGTTTATGTTTCTATTCAAGTTTGAAACACACATTCTAACTTAAAGAAGTAAAAATAAACTCGTATATTCCCTGTGATGGGATATATCTGAAGTCATAAACTCTCACTACTGTGATTAAAAATCAAATTTCAACATTCCCCTAAGGGAAAATCCCGCCATTAACCAGCCAAATTGCTACCTCTCAAAAACAAGATAACTCAACTATAGATACGCTGAAATGTCCGCCAAGTATGATGATTACTATACCTACTTGAAAATAAAATATAATAAGATGAAGAGGAAGAAGAAGAAAAACAAGCACGCCACCGGAGCTCCGCCCGCCATACTATTACTGGACCTATGGAAAAGTGATACTATTTTTATCTTCATCTAAGTCCATTTGGGCTTCACTTTTATTGTAATAAATTTTATTAAACGCTTCTGCAGGAAACATAAAGAAATCCATATAAAATGGCTCGAGATGTGCTTGTTTCCGTCACGATTATGTGATTATGAGTGCCAATGCCACGGTACTCCACTATGCTGTGAGTCCTGATAGTTCTCCTATTGGATGCTCGGCTCGGTGCTTCTGAATGGAGTCTATCGCGTTGTATATTCACTGTCTGTGAGATGCGAGGGTAAAAGTGGATGACCATCTTCATTACCCATTAACTAACCTTAAAGGACTACGAGTCTAAGAAGGACCTTGCAAGGAGCTCACGTAACTACAATGGAAAAGTTTTATTTTATCTATTTCTAGTTAGGTTTTTTTTGTATTTTGCTGCTCCTGCTTATGTCACTTATCTCGACCTGGATGGGTGTCTTGTGTTTCAATCTTACACCACCATCCACTGCCGCCTCCAATACAACCGCCGCCGCCACCTCCTCGCCACCGTAGTTAGTTCGTTGATTCTATCTCTATTGCGGATACGGGTTTATTATTTTCACATTAAATTCAAGTTCAGACTATGACGAATAAAACGTACATATAAAGTTGAGTAGGACTCTATACTTCCATCCAAGGCGTTCATTGCAAAAGAAGAAAGAATCCTAAAAGACGCATCATTAAGTTCATGACTATTCCCAGTGCAAAAAAAAAACAAAATGAATGAACCAACAGAAAAGCCAAGGTCTGTCGTCTAACAACTACAACGGTCGGTACTTTGACGTGGTGGCTAACATCGGAACTAAACTGAGGCTGTTTTACGGTTATAATCTGGGTTTGCTGGTGTGTCCAGGCAGGGTAAGGTCCTTACCCTTATGTATTATTCAATTAATTTGTTGTTGTTTTCAAGAGTCTACGAGTGTTGATGGGCATGTTAGATGCTTTGCTTACCTAACTTTATACACGTTTCATATAGGTAGAGCCACATAGAGCTATGCCTATAGATCTGGCGTATACTCTCGTATGGAGGAGATAGATTCCTTTGGTCCAAATTGCCTGGGATGAATTTTATGTGATGGAGTCTCTTCAAATAATTAGGAATACGATTTATTATGAACATTTCCAAAATAGGAAGATTTTTTTTGTACGGTTCTCTTCGTAAAGGAGCAGGAGGGTACCTACGTCTATATGGATAGAATGAAGGGCTATCCAGATACTGTGTAGTCATCATGATCAGAGATAATAATGGAGTAAAGTTTCGAGTAGTTTTTGGTTATACTGATGATGATGATGACGATGATGATGATGATAGTATATTGAAGGATGTATTGTTATGTTAAGGGAAATACCTATAAAGGAAGGTACATCAGGTAAAGTAGCTCTATATGGAAGGATATGTTCCCAATTGCCATTATTTGTGAGACTAACAACTATTGTCATCTTGACTTTTATCAGGGAATATAATGCAAATGAATATATGTTAGAAAACATGATCTTTATGAGAATACTCTTCCGAAAAGTTATTAAATTATGTTTCTCAATTTTTTAAATTATTGGCTCTTTGGATGCAATTTGTTTGTAACCCTGGAGTATCAAAGATTTAGTCTGCCCATCAGTGAAAAGAACTGAAAGTTAAGTAAAACACAGCAAAAGAGGAAGTTGGGTAAGAATTATGTTAAAATGTAATTTGATTATAATTTAAAAACTTTTTGACAGATTAAACACAACAGCAGTAGTACCCGTGGCATGATAGTTAGTGCGTTGGACTGTCATGCGAAAGGTCTTGGGTTCGATCCCTGCCTGTGACACCTAAAGTTTTATTCACGGGTACTGCCTCTTGCGAGGATTTGACAAATTCTCCAAGAGTAATTCTTGTCATGAAAAAGTGCCTTCTTAAATAAGCCGTTCGGATTCGGCACATAAACTGTAGGTCCCCTATATCCCCCAATTTCACGCACACATGAATGGTTGAGAGTTGTAAGTCACAAGACCCTGGTTTTCAACGGACTGTTGCATCACCTAATTTATTTTAGTTTTAAACACAACAGCAACAGAACAACAGAAGAATAACATAACAATAACAGAGCAACAACAGAGAAAATTTTCTAACAAAAATAGAGGTCCCCAGCAAAACAACCGGTCAAGACTCTGTATTTCGTTTCGAAAGTCAATTCTATTCGTTTTGAATTCAATTTCGTACTCGATAAGACATAAGATAAGACATTTTGCTTGTATCGAATTATTTCTTATGAGATCTATCAAATCGAGAAATCAAAAGGTTCGATTTTAATGAAAGAACTTATACAAACATTATTATTTTAACAAATTTTGTTTGTTTGTTGCAAAAGCTTGACTTGCATGACATGTGGTTTCAACAAAACGGTTCCACATGCCACACGGCATACGCAACAATGGATTTATTGAAAGGCGAGTTCGGTGAACATTTTATTTCACGTTCGGGACCGGTCAATTGGCCTTTAGACTATTTTTTGTAGGGCTATGTTAAAGCTCATTTCTATACAGACTAGCCCGCTTAAATTGACACATTGAAAGACAATATTAAAGCATTTTTTTGTGAGATACCAGCCGAAATGATAGAAAGATTATGCTAAAATTGGACTAATTTAGGTTCAGATTAAATTTTACTTGACTTTGGGAACCTAACTGATAGTTTTGGAGCTGTGAAGAATGTTTTTAAAGATAGCCCAACTGACGACCAATGTTCAAACGTTGGGCCTTTTGTGAAAATAAAAAGAATTCATCCTCGGATCCTTCGTTTGTTTAGCAACGAACTGAAATCTAATTTATCGAAGATCAAAGGACTCGTGATGATCACTTTCACAGAAATAGCAATAATGGTGATCTCATGGTTTAACTTACGGAACAGTGAAAGAAATCTCTTAACATTGTTAAAGTAAGTGATATTATTGCATTTGACAGAGTATGACGTCATGCTTTCTTATCAAAAATGTATCCCCACGGATTTGAGGAATCTTTCCTCCTTTCAGTTAGGGAATAATCTTAAGACCCGTTTAATAGAAATAGTACATGATTTTTTGAATTCTAATAACCACGAAAAAGGTTTTTTTTTCAATAACGGCGGGTAAATGTTGATATGGAATAAAACAAACTGTGTGTGAGGTATAACTCAATATTTTTTTTATTTGAAAGGCACCTGTATGTTATTAAGTTGTCACGGTAAAAATTTACCGCGACAAAACTCATTCTCTCATTTATCCCATTTCTTGTTCCTTCCTTTCCATTTCTTTTTTTCCTCACAGTTGTTTCCGTCAAGGTACTGAGAGAGAGAAGGGCATCCATGGTCCATTAGCCATTGGGTCACTCTCTCAGTAGTTTGACGAAACAAGAATCATCGATATCTCAACATAAATATTCGAAGCTTATAATTTTAAATTCTCACTATTGTACAAAATGGAGCTAACACAAGCCCACCTATGTATGTTAGGGTGTTCCAAAAAAATTAAAGTGATATTTTTTTTGACGCATTCCCTTTTATTTTGTTTGAATGGTTCCAAAACACTCAAAAATAAAGTTTCATAAGCTTACAACCACGTCGTACTTGCATAGTATGTCACGCAGGAACTGTCATATTGAGTGAATTGCATGTACTTAATTACTCGTTTGTTTTATTAGTGAACGCATTGTTTTCGTGTTGTCAACATGTTCGTGGAGTTGCGAAGTTCTAAAAGGGATATATTTTTGATTGGAGACGTCAAACATCAAATCACGGGTTCTAAACTTCCCTCTAATAGAGAAGTACTGGCAGTTTTGTTTTATAATATTCGTGAAGTGAATTTAAGCGTTAACGAAAGTGCAAACCTTACAATTCGTGAGTGCATAATAAACTGGGAAAAGGCACGCATACTGACAAAATCATTGCCTAACTGTGTAAGGAAAATAGTAAAGTTATACCGGGTCTGGAGAGATTTACAAAAAAATACAAAAAAAGTTCAAGAAGTGTTTGAGCAACGTCGACGAGAGTTTCTTTCAGACTTAAACAACTTGTTTGACATCGCACACGCGGACGCACTTCAATTAATTAAAATAAATGAAGATAAGGTATTTTTGCAGCGTCAAAGAGAACCACGTCGGCCCGGTCACTTAGCTGGAGTGGACAAAAAACTAACAGACAGGGAGGAGAGGACGCGCCTAAGAAACATCGACGAGGAGAAGCAACGTGCTAAATATTTTTCATCCTTAGCTCCATCTACTTCATCTTATGAACCGCTACAAGAATCGTCCGATTCTGATTCAGAAGTAATGGAGTTTCCAGTAGTTAGTCCACTCAGAGCAAGTGGTATCTCATATCAGTCGGATAAAACATCTATAAGGAAAAACTTTATAACTCCCAAGTTAGTTGGTGCGTTAGACAGGTGCCAGTTAAGTGTGAGAGATGCTGTATTTGTAATTGAAGCTACTGTCGAGGCGCTAGGCCATAATGCGGATGAATTTCCAATAAGCAAGTCCTCCATCCATAGAGTTCGTACAGAAATGCGATCCAAGCGCGCTGACGCCATGAAAGCCAATTTCCAAAACAAGGTCCCGGATACTGTTACTATTCACTTGGATGAAAAACTGTTGACGGCTCTCGATTCACGCAAAAGCAAAGAAGAACGCCTTCCGATCGTTATTACATACGATGATAAGGAACGGCTTATCGCTGTTCCAAAATTAGAAAACTCGACTGGAAGCGATAAGGTACAGGCATTTTGGGATGCTATCGTCGACTGGAATCTTGAGGATAAAGTGCAAATCCTCTGTTGTGATACAACTGCTTTTAATACAGGCCGTATTAATGGTACATGTGTGCTTCTGGAACAGAAACTGGGCAGAGAAATCCTTATTTTTGTTTTTCGTCATCACGTGTACGAATTGGTATTGAAAAGTGTGTTTGAAATGAAAATTCCTCAAATAACTAAAAGCCCAGATATTGCACTTTTCAAAAAATTTAGAGAAAACTGGAAGAATATTGATTCTAAAAAAATACAAAGCTGTATAGGAATGCTATCTTCTATAAATGATTCGAAAATTGACCAACTGCTAGAATTCTTTCCGTACTGAATTAACGAAAGACATAGCTAGAGACGACTATCGCGAATTAATTGAGCTTTCAATCATATTTCTTGGTGGAGATGCAGAAAACAAATTTAAGATTCGGCCTCCAGGTGCTATGCACCAAGCTCAATGGATGGCGAGAGCCATTTATTCAATAAAAATAACATTGCTTAGCCAACAATTTAAAATTTCAAGCAAGGATAAAGCAGCTCTGATGGACGTGTGTCTGTTCATCACGACATGCCACGTAAAACCCTGGTTCTAATGTATTTTAGCAGTGAAAGCACCTTATCAGGATTTGCGTTTTTTGAAGGCCATAAAAGCTTACAAAACAATAGACAAAAGCATTTCAAAAGCAGCTTTACAGAAGTTTTACCAGCATTTGTGGTATTTGACTGATGAAGTGTCTATTCTGTCTTTATTTGATGATGAGGTTGATCTCGTCACTAAAGTAAAAATGATTGCTAACATTGCTAAAGAATACCCAACAGACCACAATAAACGTTAAATCGCGTCCAAAGACGAACTTTTGAACAAGAATCCCTCTTCGTGGTCAGATGACGAGTCGTTTCAAAAAGCCAAAAAGAAGCTTCTGTCCCTAAAAGCAGTTAATGATACGGCAGAAAAAGCGGTTAAGCTAATGCAGGATTTCCATGGCTTGATCACTGTTCAAGAGGAGCAAAAGCAATTTTTATTTCGTTGTGTACAAGAGCACAGACAAGTATATCCTGATTGTAATAAGTTAACATTGAAAAGAAAATTAAGTGATTGATGTCTTTTTTATTAATAAATATGAAATACGAAATCTGAACATTTAATTCTGCTGTGTTATTTAGCTTTCATACTGACTTTTTAACTTAAACTTTAACATTAAGTCTGCACGGGTTATTATCATCCGATCTCAATAATATTTCATATTCTTGTTCTAAGAGCCTAATAGAAAAAAAATATTGGGTATGCGTTTCGAAATTCCAAAAAAATCACCCTTGTAGCCTGGGACACCCTAATGTACATATGTAGTTTATTTTTTTTGTAATCGCGTATAAGAATATAACTGCCAACTTTTCCTTCGAAATTATATACATATTTTTTTAATCAAGGTCCTTCCATCATTTTCGCTTTCTTCTCGATTTTTTTGTTATGTTACTGTATCCTAGATTTGGAGGGGACTAATGTATTTATTTATTCGAAGTAGAATTCTTGAATTCTGGTATTTAACTTTCTGTTTGGCTTTCTCGAAAGAAATAGTAGGAAAATGGCTAAACATACTCATTGAGTTTACCGCCCCTGGAAGTGACACCAGCGGTCGGCAAATTCAACGATGACTGTGCATAAGCCTGGGAGTTATGTGTGAGTAGGTAGGACGGCTGGATTTCAAGATTGTCGGCTCCCTTCAGCAAATAGACTGTTTGATGCTGAATTATGACGTGATCGAACTCCGCGTGTTCCGATTGGCCGAAAGCACTGGAGGATGAGTAAAGAAAGTTTGGATAGAAATCAAAAACCCTGGAAAGATCACTTCTTTACGGACAACAAAAAGACCAAGATCATATTTTGGAAGAAAGCAAATTAGAGAGAATAAAAACTAAAGTGTAAGGATTTTAGTTCGAGACTTATAAGAAAAAAAAAAGAAAGTCAAGAAATTTTTTCAGATAAGGAAAAAAAAATCGAAAAGAAAATAAGTAGGAAGTGTGGATGAAGGAAGGAAAGGTGGAAAAACCAAAGGGAAAAGAAATCAAGAGGGTATAGTTGGCAGAGAAAAAAAAGTTTATAGTGATTTTTACTATTTTACATTAAAATCGTTTGGTAGTAGGAAAATTCTAGAAAAAGATCAGAAATAGGTTGACTTGTGTTCCGTTAAATTTTTCTCGAAATTACGAGACGAGTGTTCCTTAAAAATGTTCGTTTATTTCAAAATTTCTATTGTTCTTTTCTTGTTCTTTAAAAGATCTTGGGTTTTACTCCTATTTAAAAGGTTTCCCAAGCAAACCAGTTTTCAAACCAATAAAAAGAATTAAAATCCCTTTTCTGGAATACAAATTTATTCTTATTATTTAAAAGCGTTTTCACTGTCGGTTCCGCTCCGAAGGTTTGCAATTTCCTTAAGTTTTCATACAAAAAATTGCTGGCGGCCTTTTTACTTTTCAGGTCTTTAATCTAAGATCGATAATAATAATTTATTCGAACCATCAAATTAATTGGTGTAACCCAACCCTTTGATCTAGCCGTGGTGGTAGCATTGGAAGTGCTACCTGTTGCACTTCGAGTTCGAACGCACCCTATCGTCGTTTCCTTTTTTTGACATTCGTCTGATAATTAATTCATCAGTCGTATATCCTCTCGTGTGCCGGTCGCGTTTCGGTTTCTCGTCGTTTTAGTTTTCTTAATTTATAATTAAATAATTAATATATATAATTGTTCGGTTCGTCGCGGAAAAGTTCAACAAAGTGTGAAATATGACATCATTCAAATGCCCACTTCGCCTTCTTACGGTGGTACGGAACTAATCCAATTTTAAACATGTTAATACACCCATTAATCCAAAAATAAGCCTCATCATTAAAGATAATAAACAAAAGTTTTTACAGACGTTACCAAAACAAAATCGGCACTACGGGCCGCCAACATATACCTGCATCAATTGAAAAACCCTTTCAGCAGCTTTTCATATTCGTTTTACAGTGACAGTATGATAAGTTAATTAAATTAACATTTTTAATTTCGATCAATGCGTCTTAAACTCATTGCACAATTTACTAAACTTACCACTTACCATGAGTGGCATTCTCTAGAAATGACTGGTATGCTCTCATGATCAAATTTGGCTATTATCTTTAAAACTTATATACACTCTGGGATAATGCTCCAGTAACTTACTTAGTGATCCTGGTCAATATTTAAAGTAGACCATTCAAAGTCATTGATTTTATTTACCCGCGGAAATTTTATTTCCAAAACAAAAACATACTTTTCTAGAACTGTCACTTTACTGCGTGAGAGCGGGACGACCGTGGTTTACCAACTATCGGTTCTCTCATTTAGTGTGGTGGCGAAAACCATTTTATCTTTAGCAGGTAGCATTGGTTGATGGGATGGTTTCCATGGAAGTGAAACCAAAGCAGATGGACGGTCTGGTGCATGGGTGCAGAAAAGTTGCATGAAGGAATGGCCTAATGGCCCAACCTAAAATTTCAATAATATAAAAGTTAATAATTTGTATAAAATTATATTTTGCTTCAATTGTTAAATTATAACTTAAATTAAATGTAACTTAAACTATGTTTATGGACGTATGGATTTTTAAGTTTTAAACAACTTAGTTCAAGATGAACCCTGTTTCAAGTTTAGTTACAAGTCCCGAACGTAAAATAATTTTTCATTCTTTTTTTTAAGAATTGATCGTAAAGTTTTAAAAAGAAGCATCTTTTTCGCGATTTTTTATGTTTCTCAACTTTTGTTCAAATCGAGGTGCAAAATGGGGGTGGCTGAATGCAGCTTGAATTTAGCTGTGAGACTGAAGAGACTTGACAGATCCAAGAATCTGGAAGTCAATTCTTTTCAAGTAGTTGAAGTGAGAGGATCAAGGGTTGAGAATCATAGAAGACAAAAAGAAAAAAAGATAAGAGAAGTGAAAAAAGTTAACTAATTAAAAAAAAAAAAGTTAGAAGAAAACTCAAAAGGAGGAAGTAAGGACTGGTTCGGAATTTGTAGCTGAAGGAACAACATAAGTACAAATTGATTGTGAATATTTTCTTTGCGAATACCAATTTATTTTGTGGGAATAGAGACCTTAACGGTCCATCGTCCAATTTTTGTTTTACCATCTTTGTAATCTTTATAATTACTGATAAGATCCTGAGTTTTCATCCTGCGAAGTAAGGTTTCTCAGGCACCTTAAAAATAAACATTTGATTGTGATAAAATTATTTCTATCGTATTTCTTTTTTTTGTGATTGTTTTTTTCTTTTGTTCTTATAGGTAAAGGTTTGCAATTTCCTTTTCTCTATTTCAGAAAAAAAAATTGCTGTCGCCCTCTTCTTACGTAACGTAAGAACGCCCCTGTGGCGATTTCATTCGAATTTTATTTTTCTGATATCAAGTGATATCAAAATCGCGAGCAACTTAATCAATCGACCTTTCGATTAATTAAATTGTGCATTGAACTCACCCCTCGCTGAGCTCATCGTAGTGGCAGCACTTAATTTGCTGCTTTGTTGCAATTTTTGCCGTGTTCGCCTCTTTGCCGCTGTTGTTTGACAGTTCGGCATAAATTACACATTTATAATTTCGCGGTCTTTTAATATCGTATTCTGGTGTTTTCTTTTCCTTTTTTTTTCTTTTTACAATAATAATATTACTAAGTGCTGGACAAATAAAATTCCAACATATTTTTAAAGATTCTGCTCTCATGAAAAAGCCATTTCCAAACGAACCCTAAAATAGTTTAACCTTAATCGTAATTCACGTCACCATGATTTATCATCAAAATAGTCTCAACTTGAACAAAGTACCAAGCACAAAAACTCGTTTTTGTGTCGTACTTCACGAATGTTGAACAATTTACCATGCTCTGACAATTACAGAAATATTTCAGAAATCCAAAACCAATGAGTACCAACATGACACCTTTTTGCAAACGTTCAAACGATGTTCTCAATTTATATTTGTGATTTAGGAAGAATATTAAAAACCACTTCAGTGAAGGCTTATTTAAAAAAGGCATAAAGCTGGAAAAGCTTATATTAAATTCGGCTTAAATCTACATAAAACACCAAGTTCGAACCACCTTCGAAGCTGAATTACGTCTTAAAGAACCCTATACAAACCTTTAAAGTTAATAATCCTTAAAGTTTTCTCTTAATTTTTCAGATACATGTTAACTTATATTTGTTTGGCAAATTCTTGTATTTTTAATTAAGGAAATCTTCACAAATGTCTACGTCCATGACGTGTATCTATAAACTTATGATCCAATATAGAATTCTGTACATCCGATTGAAGACAGACTCTTCTTAATTACTGACAAATCCTCTAAATGACACACGAAACAGATTGAAAATCCCCCATCAATCCATTCCTGATTACTGTAAATATATAGACTTCGACTTCATTAAAATTCCACACACAACTTTGACACAATTAAACACTTTTTGTCACCCTCGTCATCACACAAGCCAACAACCAACCCCATAAAACCCAACAACCAACACTTCTGAAACTGTTCCGTGCGGGTCTGGGAGTGGATGCGGGTAATGGTGAGGGTTGGGGTGCGGATGCGGCCATCCGTCAAACCCTCAATTGGGCTAACACTCATCAACAACTATACTACTATCTATACAAGAAACTGAAGAAACCCTTAAGGCATGGGGTTGATTCTTGGGTGGTCAAGGGCGCAGAGAAAAGAAGAAGAACAAGATAAAGAAATTTATGGGTTAAGCCTCTTTAATAAAAATCATATTCGAAGGATGTTTTATTTGTGATTAATTATCTTTAAATAAATATACACTGTCTTCGAAAACCAGGGTAGGAAAAAGTAGAAGAAGAAGAGAAGCAATCTTTCATCATGATGAAATGCCTGCCTATAACAAACAAGACTAGCTTTATTATCCGATTGGACGAGCGACGATCGTTGACGAAAACGAAGACGAAGACGACGACGTTGACGTTGACGGTTCAATCAATTTATCCTGGAATTATGTGTCCAGCGATGGTCTGCTCTTGGAAACGCTTAAGAAGATTTATTCCGTTCATTCTGATGTTCATCCCTTTGGCTACACCTGCTTCCTGCCAGAAATGGACAACAACTCAATTAGTGAAAGGGTTATGGTTCTTTTAATCACCAAAAAATCATCCTTTCGTTATCTTTAATTGTGTTAAGAAGGATAATAAAGAAACAAGGACAATGTCCAAGCATTCAGTAAGGTAAGTCGAGAGGTGGTTCACCGAGCGGGGGCGGGATGGGCGTGGTGGCAGAGGAGTATAAAACAAATTAAAGTTTTCCAACTCAACATCAATCGATTTCATACGTATTACAAACCTATACAGATATTTATTTATATAGGTGTACAATTCCGGATCCGGAAGGACATTTTCATTGTACACAGGGAATGGAAATGTCTAAAGTGGACTTCGCACTTCAAAAAGATGCCCCCCAACCATTGCTCTTGCCAAACTCCTCGCCTACATATATCTCATCCTTGTTTTCTTCTTTCTTGCGATGTTTATTCAAGCCTAAAGACAATTTAAGAAAGGCATCAGCTTAAGAAAAAGGTCCTTGTTTTGTCCCTTAAAGTGGGATATACATATGTGTGTAGGTGGATACTCGTAGATATAAATACGTACATACTTTGTGCATGCTCAATTCACAAAAGAACCTAAATAAACACTCGCTGACCATGTGAATGCTGTGGGAGAGGTTGTTGGTTTGGTGAACACGTCCTTCAAATTATTACGTGCGTCCTAAAAGCACACTATGTACGAGTATATTGCTCGGCTTGGCTTGGCTTGGCTTGGCCTGGCCATGGCCAACGACGACGACGACACAGAATGTAACAATTCATTAATCTTTCCTGTTGACCAAGAAAGGACATCATACCTATAACAAAGGATATAATGTATTTCTGTTTGTATACTAAGTATGGATGTATGTGGATGAGCAAATAAATAGGTAGGTATAAGAATTTAAGGTGAATTTCACCTCATATCAGCTTTATCTTAATTTTTCAGTTTTTCCAATAGGAGGTTGTATTTTGATATTCGCAGTGGTCCGATTTTTATATTTGAAACTTGATAACATTGAATATTTGTCAGAATAATTTAAAACAAAATTGTTTTTTTAACGAAATTCAAACCAGGGGCTCTGCTTTGTAACTCGATTCTACTTTTGATTCTATTCGAAACACTAGAAGAATAGGAGACAATTCCTAGGTAATGGAGCTGAGTGAGAAAAGGTTTGTACATATAAAGGGTGATTTTTTAGCTATCATCTTTTGGGCAACACTTTTTTAAACAGCTGACGCACGTTTTAGTGTTAAATCTCTTCCTTTTGTTTGGTGTATAATTTAACCATGAATAGTCTTACAAACGAACATCGCTTGCAAATTATTGATTTTCATTACCAAAATGCTTGATCTGTTAAAAAAGTTCACTGCGCTCTTCTTCCATTTCATGGTCAGCTTAATCGACCCATTGAAGCGGCTATTCGGGCTATTGTGACTAAATTTCGCACCAAATTTAAAGTTTTGGACATTAAACCACCAACACGCTTACGTAGAGTGCGAGCTGAAGAAAGTATCGCAGCTGTATCGGCCAATGTTAATGATTACCATCAATTATCAATTCGTCGCCGTTCGCAGCAATTGGGCCTCTGTTATCCAACATGTAGGTGTTTATGCCTTTCAAAAAAAGAGGCTGGGATGCGACCCACACAAATAACTTCCCATCTTGTCTGTCGTTTTGTAGTGCTTAAAAGGTTTGTAAGTTTTCGGGTTTTGTTAAAAAAGTTGTTAGTTGAATTATTCTTACAAATTTTAAAATTACCAACAATATTGTTCATATAAAGAAATAGTTTAAATTGAAAATCTAGTTATGTTAAATAGATTTTTAGTCGAAAAATTTTGTTTACAAATTTCTTAATGTTTTACAAATTAGATATACAAAATTAATTTCAGATATATCAAGAACCCAACATCAAATTTTACCAAATTTGCTTACTATTTTTTGTAGATTTTATGTTTTTATGAAAAAAAGGACAGTTGGATTTTTATAAAAAAAAAAAATTATTGAATATCGAAA
Organism: Eupeodes corollae; assembly: GCF_945859685.1. Taxonomy (NCBI): domain Eukaryota; kingdom Metazoa; phylum Arthropoda; class Insecta; order Diptera; family Syrphidae; genus Eupeodes; species Eupeodes corollae. Next base: position 68,390,401 of record NC_079147.1, read on the forward strand.
ACAATATTTTCTGTTAAATAAAACAAGTTTGAAGACAATATTTTTAATTTTTAAAAGCTTTTTGAGTCGTAAGTTAATTTTTACCAAGTTTTAGTATTGTTTTTTTATTGTTTTGTAAAAAACTGTCAATTCGATTTTTCTCAAAAATTTTCCAAATGTTGAAAACAATATAAGTTAAAATTAGTTGGAAGCCATAAATCAATTTTCACCAACTTTTTTTAAATTTTCTTTTAAGTTTCTATTTTTTAGAAAAAAAACTGACGATTCGATTTTTCTCAAAATTTTACCAGATGTTAAGGACTTTATTTATCGTTGTACAACATTATTTTGGATATAAAATCGTTTTGTATTCTCAAAATGTTCGATGTGACAAATTTTTTTTTTTAGTTTTTTTTAATTTATAAAAAAAAAAGTTATTTGGATTTTTTCAAAAAATATATTTGATTTGTATTACTTTACAATATATTATATAAAATTTAATTCAAGTCTCTAGCGTTTTTGGTTCGTAAGATATTTAGGGTTGAAAAAATGTTCACTTTTTTTAAACTGCTATGGTACTCGTAAAAAAAACACGTACGCAATTTTCTCGAGAGTAATTTCTACATCTTTCTTCAGTATTATCTGTATAACAACATTTATTTGAAGTCGATATCTCTTCTAGTTCTTGAGCTATGGACAACAAAAAAAACCTCGCGAACGTACAGACATACGGCCATACGGACGTAGGGACGTACGAACGTACGTACACACGATCGCAAAGACATCTTTCTAAAAATCTTTTATTTCGATTTAGAGACCTTGAAACGTCGAGAAATGTCAAAATTTTCAATTTAACAAATCGGACCCATTACAATAACTTCCTTTGGGAAGTCAATAAAGCTGGTGCATGAATTAAAGCCGAACGACCTACTGCAACGTAAAATTGTTGGTGAAAGAGATCTTGGAAAGTTGGCCGAAGATCCACTTTTTTACCGAAAAATTGTGTTCAGTGACGAAACTTATTTCTGGCTCAATGGGTACATTAGTAAGCAGAATTGTCGATTTTCTAGTAAATATCAGCCATAAGCATTGCAAGAGCTACCAATGCATTCAGAAAAAGTAACAGTTTTGTGTGTATTATGGGCTGGTGGCATCAGTGGACCGTACTTCTTCAAAAATTATGCGAATCGTAACGTAATTGTGAATAGTAAGCGCGACCTTGATATCTTACTTTTTTGCCCAAAATGCAAGAGCTTGACTTGCATGACTTGACTTTATGTGGTTTCAACAAGACGGTGCCACATGCCACACAGCACGCGCAACAATTGACTTATTTTACGTTCGGGACCTGCCAATTGGCCGCCTAGATCGTGCGATTTAACGCCTTTAGCATTTTTTGTGGGGCTATGTTAAAATTCATGTCTTAATAGACAAGCATTGGAAGACCGGCCGAAATGTTGGAAAAAGTATGCCAAAATTAAGCAATTGGACCATTTGAGGTGCACTCAAGGTCAACATTTCCATAAAATAATCTTCAAACATTAAATTATATGGACCGTACTATCCATTTAAATAAAGATGTCATGCATTTTTCTGAATGGTATGTGTTTCTTTTGGAAAAATTTCCTATGGCTTTTAAAAAATTGCCCTTTATATACGGAAGAATATTTGAACGCATTCTTAATGAAAAATACATACTTTTGTTTTAGTTTTATTAAAAGCTATCATCTTTCTAAGCACGGATTTATGTTCTTACTTAACACCATATCATCCAATATGACTACTCGCAGAAGACGCTATATTTTAGCAAAAATCACGAATTCCCGGTGTAATTGGGTTAGTAGATGGAACTCATATTCTACATTTTACTTACACTTTGACAAAAAAAACTTCGCTCGCAAACACATTTGATTTGTTTTGATAGATAATACTCGTAGTACCAATTTTTCGAATTCGAGCAATTTCATTGTAGAATCGAGTTACATAGTAGGGCCTCAGAACTAATTTTAATAAAGTACAATAAAGAACTTAAAAGAGAATATAGTAAGAAAATATCAGGAAATGTTTATACATAATTCGTTTTCATGTTTTCTAATTTTTGCACAATAAAACGTCTCAATAATCATTCTCAGATTTTATTATTTTAGACCTATGCCGAATACGGTGTCAACCGTTCAATGCCTAATTCCAAAAATCAACAAGAAATCGACGAAGCTAGGGTTATTCAATAATACGGGAACAACATTTGATATTTCATATGACTAATTTTTCCCAAAAGCTTAAATTTTTCAGCAGTCTTGTGGTGTTGAAGCGACCTTGCGCCTAAATTCTTTATTTATGATTCGCCTCAATTCCGGTGAGGGATCGGAGTCTATTCAAAATTTGTGAAGAAAAACCTGTGTGGAGGAGTTGGTTTTACAGATAATGCGTTATGGTCTGCATGTTTGTATACAAAAAATATTGTTTAGTTGAAGATTTATTTAATATAAACTGAGATTAACCATTGGGCGAAATAAAGAAAAACTTAATTTTCTTTTCTATTGTTTTCTCTTGCAAAATAAGCACAGTTAGTCCATTTTCACTAACAGAACTAAATAATATCAATAACAGTAATAGATTGATTTTTTCCCCAATGGAAAACACATGATTCCAAATGCACAATTACTCAACGAACGCAGCCATTGATATACAAATGCTATCTATAGATTTTCCAACAAAACACGGGCAATGTAACCCAACCCTTCTGATTTGCAAAGTTATCTAATATAATTGATTGATTAAATGTTGTGTTAACCGAGATTCAACAATCTGAACAACAATTATTTTGGTAGAACATTTGCACGATTTTTTAACACCGTTAAGGAATAAGCCCATTATTATGAAAGGGCAAACCAAACCAAACATAAATAAGGTGATAGTTATCAACTTCGAAAAAGTATCGCCATATTTAAAACCTCACGTCTAAAAAAATACCCTTTACAATTATAATTGAAGTCTATACTCAGAAATATAACACACGTTTCATTTAATTTTATGTTTGGTATCACTGGCATTTTCAATAAAGCCAATACAAATGTCAATTCTTGATTGTTATTTTCTGGGGTGTGTTGAGAAGATTTGATTTTCTTTTTCAAATGAAATATTCATAGAATTTTTAACTTCCCATGGGTCCGATTTGTCAAATTGAAAATTTTGACATTCCTCGACGTTTCAAGGTCCTTAGAGTCGACATAAAAGATTTTTAGAAAGATGTCTGTGCGTGCGTGTGTGCGTACGTTCGTACGTCCGTACGTTCGCGACGTTTTTTTCGTCTTCCATAGCTCAAGAACCAAAAATATATAGATTTGAAATAAATTTTGTTATACAGATAATAAGGCAAAAAAATGCAGAAAGGGCTCTCAAGAAAATTGCGTTGGTGTTTTTTTTTATCATAGCAGTTTGAAAAAAAGAGGCTGGAATGCGACCCACACTGATAACTTCCCATCCCGTCTGTCGATTTGTCTTGCTTAAAAGTTTGTCTATATGTACTCATAACAATTTTTACCAAATTTGCGTACTATTTTTTGTTGATTTTATTTTTTAGGAAAAAACGGACTGTTGGATTTTTATATAAAAATCATTGAATATTGAAAACAATATTTTCTGTAAAATAAATAAGTTTGAAGCCAATATCTAAAATTTTTGAAAAGATATTTGAGTCGAAAATTAATTTTTTTTTTATACCAACTTTTGTTAAATTTTTTTAGGTTTTTAATTTTTTGAACAAAAACTAACAATTCGATTGTTTTCAAAATTTTACTAAATGTTAACAACAATATTTTTTGAAAGATAAAAGTAGATAAAAGACAATATCTACAATTTTAGAAAAGATATTTGAGTCGAAAATCAATTTTTACCAACTTTTTGTAACATTCGATACAATTTTGAAAAAAATCGAATTGACAGTTTTTTTTACAAAAAAATAAAACTCTAAAAAAAAAGCCAACACTAAAACTTTTTAAAAATTTACTTTCGACTCAAATAGCTTTTTAAAAATTAAAAATGTTGGCTTAAAACTTATTTTATTTAACAGAAAATATTGTTTTCGATATTCAGTAATTTTTATATAAAAATCCAACAGTCCGTTTTTTCATAAAAAATAAAATCTACAAAAAATAGTACTCAAATTTGGTAAAAATTGATACGACTACATATAGACAAACTTTTAATCAAGACAAATCGACAGACGGAATGGGAAGTTATCAGTGTGGGTCGTATCCCAGCCTCTTTTTTATTTTTTATTTCGGAAAGCTACAAATGCTTTTATTGAACCTAATTGCAGAGCATGTAGTTCAAACTAACATTAGGAGGTGGAACTGTTCAACGAATTTGTTTGCAAATCTCAAATTTTTAAAACTTTATTTAGCTTTAAATGTTGAATATTGCCATTAAATATCGCTTTCTTTGAGCAGAATCCTTCTGTCTGGCGATGCAAAAGCAATCCGTAATAGCTCCACACCAGATTTGTGGTGACTTTCATGTTCTTCATCTGATTCCATCAAATCCAATGATAAATCAGTAATAGTAGTCCACTTTCTTTTTAACGTTTTCAAGTAATTTCAACACTTTATTGATGAAAAGCTATATGATTCCAAATCGGTAATGTGTGCAATAGAATATGGAAATAAAATATTTGTTTACCCGTTCTAGAAATGTGATGCAAAACAAAATACCATGTAAGCTGTTCCTAAAAATAGTACCGAATTGATGTTGGTTTTAGGGCCAGTGCTTAGAATTGAAAATTAAACTTAAAGAAGCTAAGACAGGTGATAAAAATGATGTCTCTTTTTGCTTCCATTATCCACTTGGAAGTATTTGTTATGAAAAATATCATAAAATTATCATATTATTATATTTAGTATAGCGCAGACGAAGCTCAAAATAGAATAAAAAATATCGACAAACAAACTCTTAATATTTTTTTTTTGGCACCAACAAACTGCTTCCCACTTTTCACAATCCAAAACTCTATTTTCCCAAACACATTTTATATTTTGACTGACAACTGACTACTGACTACTGACTACTGACTACTGACTACTGACTACTGACTACTGACTACTGACTACTGACTACAGACTACTGACTACTGACTACTGACTGCTGACTGCTGACTACTGACTACTGACTACTGACTACTGACTACTGACTACTGACTACTGACTACTGACTACTGACTACTGACTACTGACTACTGACTACTGACTACTGACTACTGACTACTGACTACTGACTACTGACTACTGACTACTGACTACTGACTACTGACTACTGACTACTGACTACTCACTACTCACTACTCACTACTGACTACTTCTTTGTAAAGAGGTTGGTGTGGCAGCGAAAAACGAAATTCGTTGTAATGCATATCATCGACCGAAAACAATTTCAATAGGTTTGTAAAAATATGTTTTATTTTTAGTAAAGGCGTAGTAATTGCTTGTCAAATGTAAATCTCAAAAAATTCTTTTAAAGAGACAGCTGCCTCGAAAGTGGGCTATTCAAACATTAACTTGTTATTGGAAAACTCTTTAAAAGCCCTTTAAGGTTTCGGTATGTCCTTAATACAGAGTGTGAGGTGTCAGATTTATGTTTTTAAATAAATGAACGTTGCGGCGGGAAGTGGTGCCATTGGTCAAGTTAGCATCGCTCGTTCGCCATAGCGGCATTTTTCAAGAGTAACTGCTAGTCGACAATTTTGTTCACACTTCGGTATCGGTATAAGAAATGTACAAATTGTGAGCGTTTTTGTGCTGTCAATTCTATTTTTTGGAGCGGTAAGCCTCACTTGTATATAACTCCCGTTAGTTGATTCCAAGAACCCCTAACCCTCCCCTGAAACACAAAAGCCAATGCTTGCCCCAAGGTTACTGTTAAATGCGACTTACCCACTCAAAATATAATTTAACCATTTTGTTTCGAGAATGCTCGGAGCCAGGTGACAAATGCCAATAGTGACAATCACCGCAGAATTAAAACGAATTTCTTTTAGCCAAACCTGCAAGCCCATCACACACGTTATTCCAACAGGATGGTGCGATTGAACCAGCTATTCGATAAATCTGCTTCCAGAAGCTTTTCCTCAAAAATTATTAGTCGCTTTGTTGACATCCCGTGGCCACCGAGTTCCCCCGACTTAACCCTAATGAACTTTTGGTATAGAGCTTCCTTCAAGAGAGAGTTTACAGCAACTGTCTCTGAACTCTAGTGAACCTAACAGAAAACATTTGTCGAGAAATCGCTGCAGTTCAATCAAGCTTACTGCAGTGTGCTACGCGTAACACGAGGTTCCGTTTTTTACAATGCTTGCAACTCGACGGAAGACGTTTGGATAATTTAATTCTGAAATTTAAATCCTCTTTATCAGTACGTCGTTTAACCTTTTTTTAATAAAACAATATATCAAAAACCCAGCAGCTTCAAATTGATACCCACCATCTCTTTATCGATTTTAAAGCCGCGTATGACAGCATCTATAGGGAAGAGCTCTACCGAGCAATGTCTAATTTTGGCATCCCTGTCAAACTTATCCGTTTAAACAGAATGACGATGGAGAATGCACGCTGCTCTATCAAGGTCGGAAAAGATCTTAGCGATTCATTTGATGTCAAGGTTTTAGACAAGGCGATGCACTGTCATGCGACTTCTTCAACATCGTTCTGGAAAGAATTGTGCAAAACTCAACCGTCAACACTAGAGGCACAATCTTCCAAAGGTCCATCCAATTACTCGGATACGCAAATGATATTGACATAATTGGAAGATCAAAGCGTGATGTCAGTGGAGCGTTTTTGAGCATTGCGACGGAAGCGAAGAAGATGGGTTTAGTGGTCAATGAGGGCAAGACCAAGTATATGCTGCCATCAAAAAAGGACACTGAACGACGACGTCTTGGACAAAACGTCACCATGGACAGCTATAACTTTGAGGTAGTTAAGGACTTTGTCTACCTAGGCACTGCTATTAATGCAGACAACGACACCAGCGCTGAAATCAAACGAAGAATAACTCTTGCAAATCGCTGCTTCTTTGGACTTAGAAGGCAATTGAGAAGTAAAGTCCTCTCTCGAGCATGTAAAATCACCATCTATAAGACACTCATCATCCCGGTTCTCATTTATGGCGCTGAGGCCTGGACCCTGTCAAAGAAAGATGAGAGCGTCTTAGGATGCTTCGAGAGAAAAATTCTTCGGGTGATTTTTGGTCCCGTACGCATAGATGGAGAATGGAGGAGAAGATATAACGACGAACTGTACGGGCTTTACAGCAACACTGACCTAGTTTACAGAATTAAAGTCCAACAGCTAAGATCCTTAAATCTTTATCGCCTTCTGATCTTTATCACCTTCAAACGATTTCTCAGTGATACTGTTCGTCTGGTGAAATTCACCTTCGTATAATACGATTTTGGTCAAGATACATAGATTTAAGAGGACAACCTTAGACATTATCCTTATGTACTCAAAAAGGATCTTAGAGCTGAGAATTCGACCGGAAGATGTCCAACATCGTTCTTTAATTATTGTTATTTTTGTCTTCCCATTTTCCTACACCCCAATTCTCTCATATAAATATATATATATCGCCAACCCCTTCCCACCAACGCAACATCCCATGCGACATATCTATTCACATGTCATGTTTTGGAGAAATCTATATTATATCTTTACCCATCCCCCACCTAGGCGATTTCTTATCATCCTTTTGCTAAATTGAGTGAATCGAGTAATGCATGTGTGAGCCTGTGTCCTGGTTCATTTCCTTTTTTTAGAATCTTTGGTCAAAACCCTTTTTGTTGCTGCCATTGAAATTATTATTAAAAGGACCACCAAAAAATTCCTATTTTCAATTCAATGTTTTTCTTCTTTTTTTTTTGTTGTTGAGAAAATGAGCTCCAAGCTTTATGTTCATAAGCCCTTAGATTTAACAAAAAAAAAATAAAAAAAATAAAGATGAAACTACATCGGGTGGAAGCTGGAAGATTATTATTAGAACAGCGAGCGGCAATGTGGTCAGCTCTGAGCAATGTGGCTTTAAGTTAAAATTCAAAAAATATAAATATTACCTTCCGAAATAGAAAACAAAAATAATATCAAATGGAAAACAGAATAATATATAATAATATAGTGAGCGAGTGGAGAAGAGGCGTTCTTTTCACAGCATCAGAGCCAGAGCCAGAGTCAGAGTCAGGGCAGCGATTGCGATGCTCAGTTCATTGGTAGTTTTTCAGTTTAGTCCTTATCCTGTCCGCAAAAACCCCGAATTCCCTGTGGCGTGTTTGTTTGCGTTTCGAATGCGCGCGGTTTGAAGTATATTTACTTTGGAGAGTCCCAAAAAGCAAAAGCAGAATTTTGCTAGCTGGCGATGGCAAAGCACAGCAAACCATCAAGCATGAGATGAAATATGGTCCAGATCCTAGTCCTAGATGATGGTCCTGGTTCTGGTATAGGTATGTGAGCGGTCGGGTTGGTCGGTCGCTCGGTCGGTTGGGTGGTTGGTTGGTTGGTAGGATTCTATCTATATCTTCATATACAGGAATTTAATATTAAAGATAGTTTTCAAGTTGTATTTGAATTTTTCTTTGTTGTTTATACTTTTGTCCTTTTGTTGCTCGCATGTATCTGTCCCTTTTGTTGTAAAATTTATATCAGAATGAGTAAGGAAGGTGGGGGTGTAGGGGGTGCATACATAATCATATATAAATATAAAATATAGCTTGAAAGTTTAAAGCCATCAGCCACCCTCTCAGAGGTCTACTTTTTTGACATTCAAGCGGTCTCGGTTTTAATCATTGTTGACATTCAAATTAGTCGCTGGGGAGGTTTTTGTGGTCTAGAACTATTTTAAAATTAAATTGCTTTGCAAATGGGAAGACCGACTACGGCTACGACGACGACAACGACGAACGACAATGACACGAGCGAGTGAACCAACCAAAGAATAAAGTTTGTTAATAAAATTATGTTTTATGAGTGCGGAGAAGTTTAGAACCAACGGAATGTCAAAGTTCATCATGTTTGTTTAGGTTTTCTTCTTAGACCCTTCCCTCACGTATAGTTTATACTTTAAAATGGAAGGGTTAAAAGAAGATATCTCAAAACTATTAGGTACCTATAGTTACTTCATTTAATAAAGTTTTGACGTAAAAGGAATTCCTTTTGTATAAGGCATAACTTTTTCAAGGACGACAGGTTGGGGTGCTTTATGGGAAGATGAAGTGCTACACTTTACAATCCAGGACAACCCGTTTTGATGTCAAAACGTCGATGAACCAAGAGTATATTTACATATACCAAATGCGTTTTCTCAAAGAATAAAAAGGAAATAACATCTATCAAAGGGTTTATAGGTAAAAGGTCATCAATTTCGTAGTTAAAAGTTAGTACCGCTGGAATTTGACACCTGTCAAATGCATCTTTCATTTGATATGTCATAATATAAGTTAAATGTTTGCCATTTTCAAACCTCGATCGATTACCTATGAAGTAATTTGAGGTTAATGGAATCTTTATACTGGTGTCTTAGGGCCTCCGTGCATCTGCTATTAGTGTAGGTTTTGCTGATGATCTGAATTCGGAACGCCACCATAAATAAGCTTTTTAAGTCCTGAAATAATAGACAGTAAACACCCACAGCATATTTACATCGATGTGGCCCATTTCTCACTCGTTGGACTCAAAACCCACACGTGATTTGTAATTTATACTTAGGACACCTTGACTGTCCCTAACCTAATCCTTTAACCTAGGTACGCTGGCCAAGACCAAGCGCCCTAAACAACTTTAAATGACATTCTCAATTTCAAGCCACCAAAACTGGTTTTCCTGCTTCACCCTATCTCTTCGGTCCCTATCGGAAACAGACCTACTGAACTGAAGGCACACGGCTCCGTCCAGTGTGAGTACGAGGTGAAAGGAGTCACCTATCTATAGTTTTACGGCTGACGTGGTAGATTAGCGGAACTGCCTCCGTATCCTGTATCAGCCCTGCTAACAAACAACCGTTTTGTCAGGGCAAAGGCTCCCCTAGCTTTGGACAGATCAGCATTCATATTTCTGTCGAAATACAAGTACTGATCCAACCAGATGCCAAGGTACTTAACTACACTTTTATTTGCCAGTGGCTGTCGATTTGGTCCAACGATCACTAAATTTTTCTAGTTCTTTCTCGTATGACTTGAGGCTTCATACAGCGGAGTCCTGAACAGAATAGTTTCGAATTTCTGGATGTTGATTTTCAACTGTCGAAGTCACCCTTCAAAAGTGTCTTGATAACCTCAATTTTTGGGACCGTTCTGTACGCAATGGCGTACACTATTGCATGAGTCAGACTTGCTATCAGATCACTGGTGTAAATGCTGAATAAGATCGGCGAGTTAACTGCTCCCTGTTGAAGACCATTTTTAACATTAAAGATTTTGTTGTTACATTGCCAATTTTGACAATAAACCGTCTACCATTAAGAATGTCATAACATACAACATTGGTTTACTTATGCCAAGTCTATTCAACTTTAGATACAAACCCTCTAACCATACGGTGTCGAAAGGCTTCTCCAAGTCAACCAGACAAGCACCCGTATATTGTCTCTTAGATTTCTTCCACTGGATATCAGAAACAAGCTTGGACGCAGCATGCCCTAAAGCCGAACTGATTATCCGGAATTATTTTGTTGTTCTCAGCCTACTTGGACAGAGACCTATTTATAACCTTCTCGAATAACTTACTGATACTCGGCAGCAGTTGTCCTTAGAGCTGTCTTTTACCTTTTTCGGGGGAGGATTTACTTCAGCTGTCTTCCCAACGGACCGAATAATATGCATTATTCAGAACGTTGTTAAACGGAGTGGTTTAAATGTCCACAGCTTTCTGAGGTAGATGTCAAAGAGTGCAATATACCATCGACACCTCCTGACTTCTTTTTCTTTAATGAATCGAAGATATGCTGGAGCCCTATCTTTGTGATTAATAGGGTATTAGTCCCGTTTTGCCCGGCGATGATGGCATTTGCCAAGTTTTCGTCATTGAACCTGGTAAAACTGAGGTTATCGGATCGCCACTACGTTATGTCGTTACGCAGGTAGAAGTGGTGCTGCAGGGCTCTATTCTCCAGGACGTGATTAGGGCGAATGCTAGGATTCACCTTGTACGCTTGCTGGAAAGCAGCCCCCAGGCCTTTGCTTTCTCCTGCGGATTTTCGACAACAAAGAAGGAACGTCCACGGCGGCGTCTTGGATCTATTCCTGCTGTCAGAAGTAAGTCTCTGTTCTCTGTCGTCCTCTGAAGCTTAAGACAAGGAAGGTCGTTTTGATCATTCCTCCTAAGGATCTTGTTAATTTGCAGAAAAAATACTCGGGTCACTAGAATTAACGGCTCGAATTTTCTTGTCCCAGTACAAATTAATCTTTAATCGGTAATTTTCTTTGATTAATATGTTTACGTTTTTTGTCGATGACTTCAATGTCCTAACCTCCAAATTATTTGGGTCAATAAACCGGAGCCTTGTCAAAAGTGACCGCACACATCAAGGCTAAATTCGGCAACATTAGCTTGATATGCGCGCACGCCCCACAGAAGAGAAAGACGACAACAAAAAAGATATGTTCTTCGAGCTCCTAGACAAAACATATGAGCACTGCCCTAGCTACGATATTAAAATGCCAAGCTAGGAAGGGAAAACATCTTTGATGGAATAATCGGGAAGAACAGCCTGCACGACAACACTTCCGACAACGAATTCAGGCTCATAGATTTTGCTGCGGGGCGAAACGTCATGGTAGCCAGTACGCGTTTTCCACACCTCAACATCCAAAAAGGACCTTGGACTTCTCCAGATCAATCTAACGTCAACCAGATTGACCATATTGCGATCGACGCCAGACACACTTCCAGCATCTTGGATGTACGAACTTTCTGAGGAGATCCACTCGGACCACTACCTTGTTGTAGCCAAGATAGCACTTCGGATTTTCAGACGCTAGAGATCGCCAAAGCCTTTACCGACAGAGTTACAAGTAACCTATCTCGAAGTTCTCTGCCAAATGTATCGAAAACCAGCAACATTACCAAGATGCAATCAGAGAAGCCGCCTCTGGTGTGCTGGGTTCAAGCAGCCACCAACAAGGAACCCTTGGTTTGATGAGGAATGTCAGCAGGCAAATGCAGCCAAACAGCAGGCACGCAAAGCGGCGCTGCATAAAAGGACGAGAGCTGCTCATGAGCCCTATGAGCAGAAGAGGCGAGAGGAACGCTGACTTCTCAGAAGGAAAAAGAGAGGGCATGATAACCGTGCGGTCGGAGATGTTGAGAGGTTTAAAAGCAGAAATGAAGTTCGAAAGTTTTAGGAAACAAGTGAAATGAAACTCACAAGTACATAAACCAAGAACCGAAGGCTGCAAAGACGAAAGTGGAACATCATAGTGGAACCGCAGTCAATGCTGAGGATATGGAAGGACCACCTCTGCAGACTGTATAACGGCGACGACGAACCGAATTCCGCTGTCAGGCAATATGATCCATTCAACATAGACAACGAAAGCCAACAATCCCGTCTTACCGACTTAGACGAAGTAAAGATTGCCACATCCTGACGTCTAATAAAGCCACTGGAGCGAATGGCTTGAATGCCAAGCTCTTTAAAGCAGCTGGAGATAAGTTGGTTAGGACCATGCACCAATTTATCTGTAAGATTTGGCCGGAAGAAAGCATGCCCGATGAGTGGAACGTCAGTATTGTTTGCCCAATCCTGAAAAAAGGAGACCCTCTAAACTGCGCCAACTATAAAGAAATCAGTCAACTTAACATCGCCTATAAAATCTGCTATGCCGTTATATGTGAACGTCTAAATCCCATCGTCAACAACCTGATAGGTCCTTATCAGTGTGGTTTTAGACCAGGAAAGTCCACAGTCGATCAAACATTCACATTACGGCAGATCCTGGGAAAAACTCAAGAACACCAAATCGACACCCACCATCTTTTCATCGATTTTAAGGCCGCATATGACAGCATATACAGGGACGAGCTGTATAGAGCCATGTCTAGTTTTGGCATCCCTGCCAAACTCGTCCTTTTGTGCAGGATGACCATGGAGAATTCACGCTGCTCCATAAAGGTTGGAAACAACTTAACAGAACCTTTCGATGTCAAAAAAGGTTTTAGACAAGGTGATGCGCTGTCATGTGATTTTTCTAACATCGTGCTTGAAAGAATAGTGCAGAGCTCACACGTCAACACTAGAGGCACTTTCTTTCAAAAGTCTGTCCAATTACTGGCATATGCTGATGACATTGACATAATCGGAAGAACTCAGCGTGATGTCAATGGGGCTTTTGTGAGTATTGAGGCAGAAGCGGCAAAAATGGGTTTAACGGTTAATGAGGGCAAAACAAAGTACATGCTGTCGTCTAGAAAGGACATACAACACCGACGTTTTGGTCAAAACGTCACAATCGACAGACGTAACTTTGAGATAGTCAAGGACTTTGTCTACCTAGGCTCCGCTGTAAACGCAGAAAACAACACCAGCGCTGAGATCAAACGCAGAATAACTCTTGCTAACCGCTGTTGCTTTGGACTAAGAAAGCAATTGAGTTGCAAAGTCCTCTCTCGAGGGACCAAAGTGTTACTATATAAGACCTTTATCATCCCAGTCCATGCAGAAGCATGGACCATGACTAAAGCGGATGAAAGCACCTTGGGTCGCTTCGAGAGAAAAGTTCTTCGTGTGATCTACGGTCCCGTATGCATCGAAGGGGAGTGGAGGAGAAGATGGAACGAGGAGCTGTACGGGCTGTTCAGCGATGTAGACTTAGCCAGAAGGGTAGAAGTCCAACGACTAAGATGGCTGGGTAACGTAGAGCGCATGGAAACCAATGCTCCGGCCCGGAAAGTCTTCGAATCCGCACCCACATGACAGCGCAGTAGAGTAAGACCGCGGATCAGGTGGCGCGCACAAGTGGAAAGCGACCTCAACCAACTTTTAGCGTGAAACTGTAGACATCTAGCTAGGGACCGAGCTAGATGGAGAAGTTTGTTGGGTGAGGCTCTAATTCACACAGGACTGTAGCGCCACCTTAAGTAAGTAGTAGAGGAACTTACATTAATAGACCAAATTGAGAAGCTTTTTAAATGGTAATGCATTTTAAAATTGTAACTTGCGCGTATTTAAACCTATTCCAAAATGTTTACGCATTGAAATGTTAATGTTTTCTATAATTTCTATTCTAGAATAAATGAAGTACAATACCATTGAATTTGGTTATAGAAGTAGGTGAGTCGTTAGAGTTCAATCTCTTTATGTGGAATATACATTAATATTTTCTTATAACTTTTCATCAAAAATGTAAGGCAGTTCCTCTTTAAAACATTGAATTTAAGAACTTGCCCTCTTCCACGATGAATATTCAGTTTAAAAAATAAAAGATACCTAATCCCATATTTCATAAGCTTTAATCAACCATCTTGAAACAGTACAAGTTAAATCAAATTATTTTCTCAACTATACGTGAAATAAAATAATACCCACACAGGTATTTCATTATTCGAGATTAAAGTGTAGAAAAACCTCAAGTTAAATTCATGACATGAATCGGTATTTTTGTGTTTTGGCGCCCAACGCGGGCAAATTCTTCTCGATATATGTTTTTACGCTCTTATTCATTTCATTCTTATTTTACCGCCTTCTTTTTTTGATCAATTGCATATTTCACCGCACTTTGTACTACATACAAGTAAGGTACTATTTTCATTTTTCCAAAAAAAAAATAAAAATTTACCGCACCATCGAAAATAAACCTCTGTCGGAAATTTAATTTTTCAAAATTGCCATTCAATTTGTGCGCCAATTCACTCGAACGCATCCTGCTGGTGGTGCTTGTGCTTGTGCTTCTATAATGCTTTTGCTTTTGCTCTGCTCGTAAAATTTGTACAATTTCATCCTTTCACCAAGGACATAGCACGAGAACGAATACGGTACCTATAGTATAGAGTTGTTGTAGTTGCTAGTTACTGCCACAACGGAACGTGAACCACACTTCCATGTAACAACGAAATCATAACAACGATTTTTGTGTTAAAGTTGTTCGTCATGCCAATATAGTGTTTCCTCGCTTGAAAACTGGAAGCAGGACCAATTGAACCAAGAACAAACTAGCACCACGAGGCAGGCGGGCAAGCATCCAGCATCCAGCATTCAACATACCAGCAATAGCATTCGTCCTTGTTAGAGTCTGGTAGTTACAATCGAGTTTAGTTATTTTCCTTTTAGAGTTTTTTTTTTTTCTAGCGCCGCCGACCACCGCCGCCGCCGCCCGTTCTCATTACAAAATCCTGACGCATCGCCACCAGTTTTACTACTTATTTGGTTCGAAGAACTACGTGATTGGCATTGCTTTGCAATTCTCCCACAGCAGAGCAGAGCGCTGTGTATATTTGGTTGGCTGACGCTGAATGCGAGAACATCACGAGAACATGAATGGAAGCGAACGTTAGAATTCATAAAGGCGGCAACACAAAAAAAAACAAGAGAAGAACCGGGAATTTTTAACCACAATTTAATATTTTCTGCCGACACGACCGCGACGACAAGGATTCAAATCGAGATTGGCTAAATTAAACGGGTGTTGTTAGAGAACCACTTCCCAGTCCATCTCCGGCTTCTAGAAATTGGAGTACAGAGATGGGTGTAAACCTATTTAGAGAAAAAGTCCAATGATGGGCTAAAGTTGTTATAACGTCCGACTACGTGCGTCGCGTCTTGTGTCGCTCGGTCGTCGATGTGATGGGGGTGTAAATTGGTGACCGAACAGAGTGAATGTTCATGTTCCCTTTTTGCAGACAGAGTAGAGAGGGAATGTAAATTTTAATGAACTTCATGACTAAAAATTCATAATCAAAAAACACATCAAGTCCGATTCTAGGGTTTGGGTTCCCTCTTCTATTATTTTTTTAATAATATTTGATAATTACTATGTTAATATTGTAAACAAGCACATTTAAGCTTTTATTAGAAGATCCATACTCTTATAAACTTTCTAATTTACCCCATTAACACAATAGACACGGAGTTGCAGACGCAATAACTGTCAATTAGTAAATAGATGCACACACAGATTCAATGTTAAGGGCACAACACAATGCAGCTGGGTTTTTCAACTTTTTGCGTGCAAGGTGATACTTTATTTATTTTGTTGAAATGACAACGTAGATGTTAGCCTTTTATGGGGATATCTGACAGCAACAATTTTGACAGTTGGTGCGACTGCAGTTTTAAGTGGAAGTATTTTTTCAATGAATGAAGTCCTGCCAAACATCTGCAGCGAAATACGTAATAGAGAAAACTTTTTTATAACAAGAGATACTCTTTGAGGATGTTAATTCCTCAGAAACAATTAAGCACTTACTGTCATGCCAAAAGCACTTTACATGGAAAATAATCGCGTAAATTATTTCCATGAAAACCTAAGTTGTTCTGTTGAAATCGCTTTTAAGGAAAATTTAGTAAAAAGCAATTTTGATATATTGATTTGACTTTGTTCGCATTTGACTCTTTGGTATCTGATTTAATAACTTAAAACGAAAATAGTTAACTGGGACAGAGATTTAAGTTCTTTAATGAGTGAGAGCGAGAAGAAATGATGAAATTTTAAAATAAATCAATGTAAACACAACCTTACAATTTCTTATGAATTCTTTTAAATATTAAAAATGAGGTTCTAGGAATAACAAGCAGCTGAAGATGTTGCTTGAGTGCATATATACATAGTATAAAAGTTTTATTTATTAATAGGTTTCCCCAAATGTCAAAGTCTCACGACACCTCTATGTCGATAAAAGAAGAAATGAGAACCTCTTGCTCAGAAGAAATAAAAAGGTCCATATCAGCATTCGAGGAAATCCTGTTATACTTTAGTAGGAAATAGGGGCAGAGCTTTTATATTGAAGATTCAAAAGGCCAACAACGGGATTCAATAGCCGCCGTGGAGCCTGCACAGATTAGTAGGTAAATACTGCAGAGGAGATCAGCTGCATAATGGCGATGAAGGCCAAAAACCACCAACAAGCAGCACCGACAAAATCATTAGGTTTATGATCTGGAGTTACACCCATTCGACTTCTGAATAAGATCAGAGTTGCCATCAGCAGGCTGACGTCGAACAAAGCTACCGGTGATGACGGTTTATAGGCGGAGCTTCTCAAGCACGCGGGAGCTCATCTAGTAAAGAGCATGCACCAATTCATAAACAAAATCATGTTGAAGAAAGTATGCCAGACGAGTGGAATTTAAGCACTTTCTGTCCAATTCTTCTCTGCGCCAACTATAGAGGCATTAGCCTTTTAAACATCAGCTTCAAGATATTGTATAGCGTATTATGTAAAATAATGTCATCAACCAAATTTTTACTCAACGCCAGATCCTGGAGAAGACCTAAGAATATAACATCGATACCTATTAGGTTGGGCCGAATTTTAATTTTTGGATTTTTAACAGGGATCAGCAGATGAAAGGTGCTAAATGGACCCGTAAGCTTATACGTGATGTTTTATTTTATTATTTCAAGCCTAGGTGCCTCCGGATTGTTTTATAAGAAAAGATGAATTTTGCCCTAAAATCTCACATTCTTTGCTCCACTTATTTTGATCAGATTTCGCTTGAAGTGAGGCTTGATAATTTTATACAATTTTTCGAAAACCAAATAATATTACCATAATGATATATAATATCATTCTTGAAATTAAAAACATTAATTATTGTAAGTTCTTATTATTTATTTGAATAAATTTCAAATCGCGCGCCCATCGGCCATATTTAATTTTAATTTGCTAAATTCAAACGCAGAAGAAGAAGAAAATAAAAAAAATATTCATTCTTTTCGAGTAACAACTAAAAGTGCCACACATCGCTTCCTTTAGTTAGTCCGTTTATTAGCTTTTGAATTTAAGAAAAAAGGTAATTTTGAGCTCTTAATACATCCGATTATTATTGATTTCATTCTGTGTTAAGTTATAGAAAAAGTTTATTTGTTTTGTGTCATTAAGAGAGTGGAACGCACTGGAAATAGTTGGAAGTGTCCTTTATTTGATAATATTGACGAATTAAAAGACAACATATTGCCAACCTACGAAGAGGTGATGCAGTTTTATGAGTGGACCCGACATAAAATAAAAATGAAAGGGAAACTAAAAAAGAACCAAGTAGTTGCAAAATTGGCAGACGTATAGGTGAACCATAACAAATCAAGGTAATGCTACAAACATATCATTTAAAGTGGAAGAACCTTCTTAAGTCTCACCCAAAAATACCGGAAAAGAAGTTGGAAGAGTTTCGTGTAAGAAGCAAAGTCTTATTTGATATTTCGGCTTGCGAATGCCAAAACTTGTTCTAAAAACAAAAAATAACCTGTAAAAGAACGCAATTTCATAATAGACTAGCGACCAGCTAGGCAAATGGTGATAGGTTGTATTGACGGTCATACAACAAAATAGATGATAAAAGCGCTGAAAATAAAATCGTTACGAGAAAAGAAAAAACCACAAGAAGTAGTTAATCTACTATGTACGGAAAGGTTGAGTAGCACATTTGAATCCGGATGTGTCCAAACGGATTGCGTGGAATCAAATTTTCGAATTAGATTGGCGACTCCAGTGACTGAATGAGCGAGCACTTCTAAATTTTCTGTTGATTTCGCTTTACTTTCAAAAACATGCCCAAGTGTCAGACAGAGCGGGGCAGCCATTGCCTCAGCAGTTCTTCATGCATTGACAAACAAAATAATTGACACAATTTGTCGAGAAAGACAAAAAACCAGGGAAAATGTGATTTTACAACAAACTGTTAAACTAATTCCCGCATTTTTCTTTGATGGAAAAAAACACCAGACTTCAACTTTATATGAAAAAGATGGCAAAAAATACAGACAAAGCATACTTGAGGAACACATTTTATTCATAAAATAACCTGACGTGAAGTTTTTAGGCTACATTGCATCTTCTTCAGGCACTGCAAAGTGTATAGAACAAGAAATATTAATTTTTGTTATGAATGCAGATATATCAATTTATAATTTTATTGCAATTGGATGTGATGGCACTAATGTAAATGTTGGTTAAAACGGCGGAATCATACAGATACTGTAAAAAAAAGATTAAATAGGCCATTGCAGTGCATCATTTGTTTATTGCATATGAATGAGCTACTATTAAGGCATCTCTTTTATCATATTAGTAGCAGTACTTCTGGGCCACAGACGTTTTCAGGCGGTATTGGCAAAGAACTCAAAAATGTGAAAAGCTACCATTAACGCAGTTCCAACCTATTCCGACGAACTTACCTGCACTTTCTGCTGATGATATTAGCACAGACCAAATTAATCACTAGGCAAAATGCCCCATGCACGATGGCTTACTCGTGCCATCAGAATTCTTCGGCTTTATGTTTTAACAAAGTCTGCTTCTGCAAATTTTATCACCCTTGCAACGTACATCCTCAAGGTTTACGCTCCGGCAAGGTTTTCTATTAAAACTCACCCCAGTTGTTAAAAGTTGTTATCGACCCAGTTATTTAAAGGAACAGCTTTTTCACACATCTGGAACAATTGTTGCTTGCAATGATCACAGATCCCCAGCCACGTATTCGTGAACTAGCTGCTCATTGAATTTTAAAAACCAGATCAACAACTTCAAAAAAAATTGAGCCTGTTCCAACTCCCGAAGGTAAATTTCAATGCTTCAACTTTTGCTTTTGAGTTGGCAAGACAAAATTACTGAGCCACCGATATTAAAATCCATAACCGATGAAAATCACATAATGTTTGTTTAACAAAAAGGAGATGGAAATTTAGATTGGATGCACCTGTTGAACGGGCAGTAAAAGCTGTGACTGAAGCTTCAGTTACTTTGTGTGATAGCTTAAGCAGACAAGGATTTATCAAAACACAGATGAAAAGCCGAAAGTCTATGCCAAAATTCGACAGAAAAAAGGAACCATTTCATCACTGTGCCCGTAGATAATACCTATCATCTATCTATCATCTAATACCTATCATCTTTTCATCGATTTCAAAGAAGACTATGACAATATCAACAGGAATGAACTTTACTGTGTCATTTCGTGTTTTACTATCCCTGCTAAACTGATACGACTCATCAGGATGACGTTGGAGAATTCTTGTTGATACGTCAAAATTGGTAGTTACTCAACCGCAGCCTTTTAAACACCAACGTCAACATAAACGGCACCATCATTCATAAATTCACACAATATCTTAGCTATGTATGTGACTTCGACATTATGGGGCATTTTCCGGTATCGAGTCTGAAGAGAACCAAACGGGTCTTATGATTAACGAGGACAAAATGAAGTATTTACTGTCATCGAATAGAGGCAATTCCCAAAGTAGACTCGGTCAGAACGTGACCATTTATAGGTAAAGCTTCGATGTGTCAAATGAATTTATCTATGTGGGTACTGCTGTTAACTCTGAATCAGCGTTGAAATCAAACGTACAGTTACTCTTACAAACCGCTGTTTCTTTGAGCCA
Organism: Eupeodes corollae; assembly: GCF_945859685.1. Classification (NCBI taxonomy): domain Eukaryota; kingdom Metazoa; phylum Arthropoda; class Insecta; order Diptera; family Syrphidae; genus Eupeodes; species Eupeodes corollae. Next base: position 68,410,958 of record NC_079147.1, read on the forward strand.
TGCAAACAACTGAAGAATAAGGTCCTATCGCAAAGTAACAAAGAGACACTGTACAAAACCTTAATCATCCCTACTGTAAAGCGAAGACACATTGACTCTTTCCCAGATGGATGAAGGATCCATTTAAATCTTCGAGATTAATGTTCTACGTACGATATCTGGTGGAGCCGATACAATCACCAACTATACAAGCTGTACAGTGACCTGCCACTGATAAAAAAAATACGGTTTTGTTCTTACGTTCGGCGTAGCAACAAGGTGGCGTTAGAAGTTGTATATAAGGAGGCTGGGATGCGACCCACACTGATAACTTCCCATCCAGTCTGTCGATTTGTCTATATTGGACTATTTTTTTTAGATTTTATTTTTTTATGAAAAAACGGAGTGCTGGATTTTTGTACAAAATGTACTGAATTTCGAAAGCAATATTTTCTGTGAGATAAAATTAATTTGAAGCCGAGAAATGTCAACATTTTCAATTCGACAAATCGGTAAAAAGTAGAGTTAAAAAAGTATGCAAAAGCTGATGTCGTCGTAGGCACTTGGTGCCGCCCTATAAAAATCCACGTACAATATCATTATAATTACTGGCCTCATTCAATAAAGCATACCATTTATCCCGATCGGTAGCCAACCAGCCTATTAACCAAGCTGGCTCCTCTTCGCCCATGCGAACTAAGTGACCAATCCACCAGATTATACCCTGCTTGTATTGGATGCTTTCAATTCCAAAGCTAATAAAATAAATGCTGGTGTCCCCCAGAACTCCGATTTGTCTCTTCCTCATATTCATAAACGATCTCTTGTCTGGCACTTCTAATCCACTATTTCGCTGATGACAGCACCCTCAGCTTTTCATTTTCGTTTCTAAAGCGTGTCCCAAAATTAACGCAAAATTTGAATTAAATAGAAAACGCCGTTTTTAGTCTTTTGATAGTTATATTTTTATTGACTCGTAAAGTACATAGGATAAGGTTATGTATGGAATAACACATCGGACAAATGGCCTCCACGGCTTTGCATGCACATGCGCACTCTTTTGTTGAAATTTTTCATGACCATTCTGCATAAATGTGGCTGAATTTCGTTGATGCAGCGTTGAATCTCCTCCTTTAATGCACGGGTGGTTGTCGGCTTGTTGACATAGACTTGTGATTTCAAATAACCCCATAAAAAGAAGTCTAATGGTGTTAAATCACACGATCTAGGAGGCCAATTTTGATCACCGAAACGAGAGAGTACACGACCTGGAAATGTCTCATGCAGTAATTGAATTTTTTCACGGGCTGTATGAAATGTGGCACCGTCTTGTTGAAACCACATATTGGACACATCAATATCATCCAATTTTGGCAGAAAGAACTGTGTAATCATGTCGCGATATCGAGCACAGTCACTTCTTCACCAGCATCAATTTCAAAAAAATTTGGCCCAATTATGCCTCCAGCCCAAAATCCACACCATACAGTCACGCGTTGTGGATGCATTTGTTTTACGACAATCACATGTGGGTTCTCCGAACCCCAAATGCGGCAATTTTGGCGATTGACAAAGCCATCAAGATGAAAATGTGCTTCATCGCTTAGTATGATTTTGCTCGAAAAATCAGGGTCCATTTGTTGATGTTCAATAATCCATTCAACGAACTCTACTCTCTGTCCATGGTCATTAGGCTTCAATTGTTGTGTTAATTGAATTTTGTAAGCATGAAGACACAGATCTTTGGTGAGTATACGCTGTAGAGAGGTTCTTGAAATTTGCAATTCTTACCACGACGTCGAATTGAGGTTCCTGGATTGTCAGCAACACTCTCACGCACTGCTTCGACATTCACATTTGAACGGCTTGTTTTTGGACGACCAGTGTGTTTCGCGTCTCCAACGGATCTAGTCTCCATGAATTTTTCAATTAATCTCTTCACAGTTGACGATGTTGAAACACTATTCCGACCATATTTTGTATGAAATTTTCGATGCAGCCGCCAAGCTTTCACTATTTTTGAAATATTCTTTAATAATGAAGACACGTTGTTCTATCGTGTAACGCTCCATTTTTAATAACCCTATACTGTTAGCTGTCAAATTGCTTTTTTTTCAGGGTTGCCAACACTTCACTGCACAAATGGCGGCAAATTCAGATCTTGCGTTAGTTTTGGGACACCCTTTAGACTCATATCCTAGTCCTTCGAATGAGTCTTGGCACTTCAACGGCAGCGTATGATAAGCTTATTAAATTCCAATCTCGACAGCATTGTAAACGGTGATTTTTAAGAGCTTGAGAACTTTAAAAAAAAAAAAAAAACGCATAAAATTTGCAAAATCTCATCGATTCTTTATTTGAAACGTTAGATTGGTCCATGACATTTACTTTTTGAAGATAATTTCATTTAAATGTTGACCGCGGCTGCGTCTTAGGTGGTCCATTTGGAAAGTCCAATTTTGGGTAACTTTTTCGAGCATTTCGGCCGGAATAGCCCGAATTTCTTCGGAAATGTTGTCTTCCAAAGCTGGAATAGTTGCTGACTTATTTGTGTAGACTTTAGACTTGACGTAACCCCACAAAAAATAGTCTAAAGGCGTCAAATCGCATGATCTTGGTGGCCAACTTACCGGTCCATTCCTTGAGATGAATTGTTCTCCGAAGTTTTCCCTCAAAATGGCCATAGAATCGCGAGCTGTGTGGCATGTAGCGCCATCTTGTTGAAACCAAATGTCAACCAAGTTCAGTTCTTCCATTTTTGGCAACAAAAAGTTTGTTAGCATTGAACGATAGCGATCGCCATTCACCGTAACGTTGCGTCCAACAGCATCTTTGAAAAAATACGGTCCAATGATTCCACCAGCGTACAAACCACACCAAACAGTACATTTTTCGGGATGCATGGGCAGTTTTTGAACGGCTTCTGGTTGCTCTTCACTCCAAATGTGGCAATTTTGCTTATTTACGTAGCCATTCAACCAGAAATGAGCCTCATCGCTGAACAAAATTTGTCGATAAAAAAGCGGATTTTCTGCCAACTTTTCTAGGGCCCATTCACTGAAAATTCGACGTTGTGGCAGATCGTTCGGCTTCAGTTCTTGCACGAGCTGTATTTTATACGGTTTTACACTAAGATCTTTGCGTAAAATCTTCCATGTGGTCGAATAACACAAACCCAATTGCTGCGAACGGCGACGAATCGACATTTCACGGTCTTCAGCAACACTCTCAGAAACAGACGCAATATTCTCTTCTGTACGCACTGTACGCATTCGTGTGGTTGGTTAAATGTCCAATAAAGTAAACTGAGTGCGAAACTTGGTCACAATCGCATTAATTGTTTGCTCACTGGGTCGATTATGTAGACCATAAATCGGACGTAAAGCGCGAAACACATTTCGAACCGAACACTGATTTTGGTAATAAAATTCAATGATTTGCAAGCGTTGCTCGTTAGTAAGTCTATTTACGATGAAATGTCAAAGCATACTGAGCATCTTTCTCTTTGACACCATGTCTGAAATCCCGCGTGATCTGTCAAATACTAATGCATGAAAATCCTAGCCTCAAAAAAATCACCCTTTATAATGGGGAATTAAGAACCGTGTGCTTTAAAAACTCAATGCAGTCCCCTATTGTAAAATTGTAACCTTTCCACAATGTCACCATCCATGGGTGGTACTTAGCTTAATTTTGGGCTTACTGTTAAGTATAGAGATCCTTTATTAACCACTTATATAAAATGCGGAACGCTTTACCGAATTTTGCTTTTTCACCCTATTTTAATATTCAAAATTTTAAGGCTATTGTGCACCGGTAAAAATAAATAAAATTGGGGGCGCAACAGTTTGTTTGTGAACTAGGGTCTAGTGACTGACAACTCTCAACCATTCCTGTGTTCGAGTACTGTTTTTTCAGGAATGGAGGGGACCTACAGTTTATATGACGAATCCGAGCGGCAAATTTGAGAAAGCACTTTTCATGACAAGAATTACTCTAGGAGAATTTGTCAATTTCTCGCAAGAGGCAGTACCCTTTAGATGGCATAGGCAGGGATCAAACCTAAGACCTCTCGCTTGACAGTCCAACGCACTAACCATCATGCCACGGGTACTACTAAACCGGTATCTACTCTTAAATCCTTCCCTATTTTAATAACACTAGCACTGTGTTTGAAAGTAAACATTTTAAGAGTATTTATAACCCCTTGATGCCCATATTTTGAAAAAAAAATTGATAAGCTTTAAACATACATAAAACTTCGGAAAATAACGAAATATAGCTGTCAAAATGTTCAAAAGGGGTTTTTATTTGATTCCAATACTAATTTCTTGACTTCTTCTTGGTTGTATTCTAACCTCGTAACACTTCGAATAAGTTCAAAACCTCTTAAGCCACTCTCTTAGTGAACGATTGATGCAAAATAGAGAACCGAAAAGATGTCCCATAAGATATCAGTTCAGAACCTTCCTGTTGCAGTAGGACTTTCCTCCTGTGTTTCTGTGTCGGAACTTATCAATGTTACTACCATCGCTTCCGCTGCCAAGTCATCTGAAATTTAAACACAAATGTTATGTTCGATTTTATTGTGTCAAAGTTCAAACTTAAATATCTACTGAATAATCTCGAAATTAATTTAAAGTGACAGTTCTACAAATTTCATAGAACGTGTTAAATTTAGTGATACGTGTTTCCGTAAAACAGTTAAATCCCTTGAAGCTCTCTGAATCCAACACAGATCAAACTCAAAGTGATCTTCTTTTGACGGCTGAGCTCCTTTTTTTTGTATTAAGTACTATTCGCTATAAAGGCTCTGAGAAGATTAAAAAAAGAATCTATAGCCTCATACCATTCTAAATCTTTCAAGCATCGCAATCATTTAGGTTTTGCTTTACATTCATGTTTTGTTTTTGTGCTGCTATCTCCGACTTCAATTTGAATTTGAAAACTCGTCGTAAAAACGGCCCCCACATAACTAGCTTGATGTGCCTCCAACTCCTGCTTCAATTAAAATCAAAAGACCATGAAATTGATTTTCGCACGCAATTCACTCGAGGACAAGAAAAAGAACCAAAGAAAGCAAAGCAACATCGGACTGGAATAATTGTTAGGTACAAACATCCTCTCGTCGTCATCGTCGTCGTCGTCCTAAGCGCACCGTGTCATCCTGAACGAAATGGAAATTAGAATTCTCTGGTAACTACGTAGTATAACGGTATACCTTACCTACCTTCTACACTGCTACTATATCCTCATAGATAGCTGAAAGTACAACAACCCGAAACGAACTTTTAATCCCTTCTATTTCACCTGAATGAAGCTAAAGTAATCCCTTTTTAATGAAATTTTTACCATCACCCAAAAAACAGTTACACCAAAGACAAAAGAACACAAAAGCAAAAAAAAAATAAAATAAAATCAGTGTTAGCGGCGGCGCCAACAGGACTTTTTCATTTAGCTTGTCAAAAAGTGTCTGCCAAAGTATCAAAAAGCGGCACAAACAATTACGTTTTCACACCGAAACACCTCTCACTTCAGATTTTACACCCACGTGCCGCCCTTACTACTCCTGCTGCCACGCCATTCCATGGCATTGCCATGCACCACACCACGTCCCAATTTAAAAGTGTTGAATTTTTATCACCCTTCTGACGTTGATGGCGGCGGAGTCAGAAAACTCAGAAAACTCGGGGAAAATAAAGTTCGACACTCGAAAATTAAAATGAAATGAAAATAAATTTTTTATTCAGTTTTGTAGTATACTTTTAGGTAGGTCGAATGGTATCCTGTCTGAATCCTGTACCTATTCCAAATAGCAATGGCGGCAACAGCGGGCGAGTTGTGTTGTTGGGGCAGGCGGCTAAACGATAGCTGTGAGGTCTTCCCAGTTGGACTAAGGCCAATTTAGTTTGGATCCCCAGTTTTTGGCACGTTCAAATCGTGTCGTATATTTTCCTGAACTATACCTTACCTAGACTTATGTAGGTTCGTATTCGTACCTCTCCAGAAGCCCTGTTGTATATGGTACAGTGAAATTGTAATTCATTTCGGTATTAGGCCATTTCCTTGTCCAGAGTGTAACAGTTCCACGTAAAACAATTGCTGACTGAAACTGAACTGGAACTAGAACTGAAACTGAAGTAGATTTGCGAAAAAGTGTGTCGACTTTAACTTCCTTTGTTTGGGTTGTGTATTTGTATTTGTTATACATACCGTTATACCGACCGACGCGACAAACATTTCAAACCATTTTCTGCCGTCGGTCGCATCCGTCCACCATTTTTAATATAATTTTTCAAAATGCTACCAATATACGAAAACAAATACGGCGCGGTGGTGGCGGGGCAATAGCAATGGCAATGGCAAATACCCATCTGGGCCTTTCTTCTCGAAGCCAATTTTAGATTTACTTTGCTGTTTTATTTATTGTCCTTTGTGCCTTTGTCATTGTTGTTGCTGTTGTTGTTGTTATTGTCTAGTGTACTTAGGTTGCTTTTAGTAGAGAGTAGCTTTTAAAGGCGGGGAGATTTGTTTAGGTACATAAATCGATTTGTTATGCTCGATTTCATGGGGTCGGGAATTTGCCGAATTCGCTGGAATTATGAATAATTCAATTCTTAATAAGACAGGGCTGGAATTCAAGGTACGGGTATTGTTTGTTCTCGCACTTGTTTTTAAATTTGCATACAGAATCAAGAAGTTATGGTAACATTCAAACTCGCTTTTTTCTTTGAAAACATTAGCCTAGATTGCTTCAACTTAACCGATTCAAGCGGTGCAACAGTTCGTAGAGACCCAGGCTTGGTTACAATTTGTAACTATTCCCATGTGATAATTGAGGGAACCTAAAGTTTATATGCCTAATCTGAGTTACAGAAGATGTTTGGAGATCTTAGTTTTAGAAATTTCAGTGCTATTTACGAAAATATCATGTATGACAGACGCCAAAATGATTGGTCTAGACCTCTTACATCAGATGTACCAGGGGTGTACAGGTGATTCTTCAAAAAAATAGCTAAGGTATTTAAAGAAAAACCAATCTTTTTTCAATTTTGGTATTGTTTATTATGTGAGGATTATGAACAAAACAAAAAATTAGTACAAACTTCATGAAGAAAAGAAAATACAACAAATTAGGCAAAGTAGGAAATAAAAGGTAACAAAATTGCACGTAGAGTAATAAAAACTTAACTATGTATAATTATGTTATGTAAGTTTTAGTAGCCAGTGTGATAACCTTTCGCTTTTATAACATCCTGAAGGCAATTCTTAAAAGAGAGAGCTAGTTTTGAAGTGACTTCCGGCGAAATTTTGTTAAATTCTTCCAATATAACGGCTTTTAGCTAGTTTTTCTTACTTATTTTTGATTCTCGGACCTTTCTTTCTAAATAGTCATAAAGATGCTCAATGGGGTTAGGGTCTTGGGATTAGGGAGGATGAGGCAATTGCGATTTAACATTATAGAGAAGCCACTTTAAAATTTAACAAGCTTTTTGTAAATTAGCTCTTACTTCAGCTGTAAAATAAGTTCACAAATCAAAAAGAATTTAAACGTAAGCGACAAACTGCGGATTTAAAACATGCGTTATGAGTGTGCGGAACTATATCGTGTGGAATGGTTCTTATTTCATTTCTTACTTCTTCTCACTTTTTAAATTTTAAATAAAATATGGCCGGATGGGCGGGAAGTTTGAAAATTATACCAAACATTTCAGTTCACAATAGTGCAATTTTTTAACTGATATAATTATTGTAATTTAAAGTTAAACTAAATTGTTTTTTATTCAGATTTTAATTTTAGTAAATTCATTTTATAAAAATTCGTATTAACAAAACACCACTCCTTTACTATCCTTGATGAATGTTTAGGATCGTTGTCTTGCACAATCAAAAAGTCGTCTTTAAGGCCAAGTTTTAAAGCGCTGGCTTTCAAATTTTCTTTTAAAATTTGTAAATATTTTTGTATCCATTGTTATTTCCATAAAAACTAAATTTTCCACACCATTGGACCTCATAGCTCCCCAGATCATAACATTTCCGCCTCCATGTTTCACCGTTAATTACAAATTCTTCACATCTAATACTGTGTTTGGTTTCCTTCACACAAATCTGCTACCGTACGACCCAAACACATTCTTCCAGAAATCATCATCTGGTATCGAAATGTATGCATTCGCATTGTTCAAGCGTTTTGAAACGTTTGCTTTTGAAATATAGGGTTTTTTTCGTACCGTGCGACCATTAAATCCTTTTTAATTCAGAAAGTTCCGAAAAGTTTCAACAGCTTTTTTAGGAACACTTAACATGGGATCAGGTTTTACCATTCTTTCAATTTTTCGTTCCATATGAGCGTCTAGTATTTTGTTTTTGACCTCTTCCTGGGGCCACTTCAAAGCTTTTATTTTTCAAATAATTTTTAATACATCCAGAACTGTAGACCGTGGTCTACCAATAGTTGACGATAACTCAGCATAACTTTTTCTGTCGTTTCTTAGTTTAAAAATCAGTTTTCTTACTTCAAAAGGGACTTTTTTATGAGAAGCCTTCATTTTCAAAATAAACTTCGCAAAATAAAAAACCTTACGAATTTTTGAAAAAGGCAACCCCTATGCTTCTCAACCATTTAATAGTTATTTTTAATAAAATCTTTATGAATGCCGACATATCTTTATCGTTCAAAAAATCCGTCACCTCTGAAAACGCCTAGTTATGCCATATATTTAGAAACAGGACTTACAGAACTTCTAACAAGCACCCTAAAGTCTCAAGCTGACTACATCATCAAAGTGTGCAGCAACCATCAGAGCACAAGACTTTCGAAAAAAACTTTCTTCTTTTATATGAGCTGAGAAACAAGGACTGGTGGTTTAGAAGATATCAGTGCAGTGAAATTGGATGATGATTTCAGCAATGTAAACCATGTAAAAGAACAAAATAATGTACAGTATCATATAGAAAAAATTAGGATATAATGAGGCACTCACTTATAGAAGAAGCTCAAGACTCATTCAGTAGAATAATCTACATTCGGCTCAGCTATAATCTTAGTTCCAGAAATTATTTCAAGGATTAACTGAATTATGAAGAGATATCTCTAATCTTTAAAGCAAGATATGAAGTTCTCAACTTAAATGGAAGTCCTAAAAATGGTAGTTTTAACAAATTCTGTACACTGGGCGACTTAACATCAAAAGAAGATTGTCTTCATTTCATTGGTATCTGTCCAATATTCAAAACTCAAAGACGCTACTTTTTCTACCCTACAAGAGACTATTAACATCCTTAACGAACATGATTGGAAATCGTTAAGTACATTTTTGAAAGATATTTACAAGTGTAGATAGTTATTAATAACAGAATTCTATTTAATTCAAAACATATATAAATTCAAATCTTCTTAATTTTTTTTTTGTCAACCTGACTGATGGCATAGCCTTACTTACTTACTTACTTAAGGTGGCGCTACAGTCCGGGCGGACCTGGGCCTAAACCAACATGCGTCTCCAGCCAGCTCGGTCCCTAGCTAGCTGTCTCCAGTTTCGCACGCAAAGTTTGTTGAGGTCCTCTCCCACCTGGGTGCGCCACCTGAGTCGCGGTCTTCCTCTACTGCGCCGTCCCTCGGGATCGGATTCGACATCTAAGCCGTTGTACTTTAATTCTGCTAACTATGTCAGTGTCGCTGTACAGCCCGTACAGTTCGTCGTTATATCTTCTTCTCCATTCTCCATCGTTGCGTACAGGCCAAAAAAACCATAAATGAGAACCGGGATGATGAGTGTCTTATAGACGGTGTTTTAAGATGCTCGAGAGAGGACTTTACTTCTCAATTGCCTTCTTAGTCCAAAGATGCAGCAATTTGCAGGAGTTATTCTTCGTTTGATTTCAGCGTTGGTGTCGTTGACTGTGTTTATAGCGTTGCCTAGGTAGGCAAAGTCCTTAACGACCTCGAAGTTATAACTGTCCGTGATGACGTTTTGTCCAAGACGTCTTTGTTTAGTGCCTTTAGTGTGTTTTTTGATGACAGCATATACTTGGTCTTGCCCACATTGACCACTAAACCCATCTTCTTCGCTTCTGTCGCAATGCTCAAAAACGCTCCACTGACATCACGCTTTGATCTCACAATTATTTCAATATCATCTGCGGACCTTTGGAAGATTGTGCCTCTAGTGTTGACGGTTGAGTTTTGCACAATTCTTTCCAGAACGATGTTGAAGAAGTCGCATGACAGGGCATAGCCTTGTCTAAAACCTTTTTTGATACCAAATGCATCGGTGAGATCTTTTCCGACCTTGGTAGAGCAGCGTGCGTTCTCCATCGTCATTCTGCACAAACGGAATGTTTGACAGGGATGCTAAAACTAGACATTGCTCTGCAGAGCTTTTCCCTATGGATGCGGTCATACCCGGTTTTAAAATCGATGAAGAGATGGTTGGTATCAATTTTAAGCTACTGGGTTTTTTCGAAGATCTGCCGTAGTGTGAAAATTTGGTCGATAGTGGACTTTTCTGGTCTGAAGCCACAGTGATAATGACCTACAAGGTTGTCTGGGAGCGGCTTCAGAGGTTCACATAATATGGCACGGAGGATCTTATATGCAATGTTAAAGAGACTGATGCCCTTGTAGTTGGCGCAATTAAGAGGGTCTCCTTTTTTATGTATTGGGGAAACTATGCTCATCGGGCATGCTTTCTTCCGACCATATTTTGCAGATGAGTTGGTGCATGCTCGGTACCAATACCTGTTGTGGCATCCTTCAATCTTCTCAATTGCGAGCTTATCATGCTCTCTTTTTTCCATCTAAGAAGCCTGTATTCCTCTCTCCTCTTTTACTCCTAGAGCTCGCGGGGTTTTCATGTGATGGCCGTGTGAAACCTAGCACTTCAGAAGCGGCATCCCTGATGGCTGCAAGGCAATGTTGCCACTGGTTTTCATCGGAAAAAGACGAGATATAGATGACCGCACATACTGACTTATAAACTTTCTTAGTTCACCTCACTATCCCAAAAAACGAGTCATAACTTATGATGGGAAGTTCATACAAAATTGGGTATGCAGCTGTGTGTATCATTTTGTAAATTTTGAATGTGAACACAGAAGGCGTTGCATCCACCCACCTTTCATGTATTTGGGTAGCTATGGGATTTAAAGAACTAAAACACAAAATTGTTGTTTATGATAAGGGTCGTTTTTGGAGGTTGCTTTATGATACCGTCATTTTAATCTAATTTAATTCCTTTCCTAGATTACTAATCTTCCTATACGCTCACATAGGATCATATTTTGTCAAGTGCGGAGGAAGAATAAGCGGAGGCCCTAGACTGCTATAAAGCAGACATCACCGCCATCCAGGAAATATGATATGCACGCACGCCCCCAGAGAAGAGAAAGACTACAACACCAAAGATATGTTCTTCGAGCTCTTAGACAAAACATGTGAGCAGTATCCTACCTACGATATTAAAATAGTTCTGGGTGACTTTAATGCCAAGCTTGGAAGAGAAGACATCTTTGGTGGAATAATCGGGAAGAACAGCCTGCACGACAACACTTTATTTAGGCTCATAGATTTGGCTGCGGGGAGAAACGTCATGGTAGCCAATAATCGTTTTCCACACCTCAACATCCACAAAGGAACTTCGACTTCTACAGATCAATCTACCGTCAACCAGATTGACCATATTGCGATCGACGCCAGACACGCTTCCAGCATCATGGATGTACGAACTTTCCGAGGAGCTAACATTGACTCGGACCATTTCCTCGTTGTAGCCAAGGTAGAACTTCGAATTTTCAGACCCAAGGCAAAACAGGGAGGTGCTGGGAGAAGGTACAACGTCGAACGGCTACAATCGCCAGAGATCACCAAATCCTTTTCCGACCGAGTTACAAGTAACCTCTCTCTAAGGTCTCTGCCGCCAACACAATGTATCAAACACTAGTCAGTCAGTCAGTCAATCAGAGAAGCCGACTCTGATGTGCTGGGTTTCAAGAAACCCCTGGTTTGATCGGCTGGCAAATGCAGCCAAACAAGAGGCACGCAAAGCGGCGCTGCATAAAAGGACGAGAGGTGCTCATGAGATCTACAAGCAGAAGAGGCGAGAGGAATGCCGACTTCTCAAAAGGAAAAGAAGAGGGCATGATAAGCGTGCGGTTGAAGATGTTGAGAGTCTTAAGAGCAGGAATGAAGTTCGAAAGTTTTATGAACAGGTGAAACGAAATTCACAGGTACATAAACCTAGAACCGAAGGCTACAAAGACGAAAGTGGAAACATCATAGTGGAACCGTAGTCAATGCTAAGGATATGGAAGGACCACTTCTGCAGACTGTATAACGGCGACGACGAACTGAATTCCACTGTCAGGCAGGATGATCCATTCAATATAAACGATGAAAGCCAACAATCCCGTCCTCCAGACTTAGACGAAGTAAAGATTGCCATATCTAAGCTGAAGTCTAATAAGGCCGCTGGATGGCTTGAATTCCGAGCTCTGTAAAGCAGGATAAGTTGGTAAGGAGCATGCACCAACTTATCTGTCAGATATGGTCGGAAGAAACCATGCCCGATGAATGGAACCTCATTATTGTTTGCCCGATCCTGAATAAAGGAGACCCTCTAATCGCACCAACTATAGAGGAATCAGTCTACTCAACATCGCCTATAAAATCTTCTTTTACGTAATATGTGAACGTCCAAAGCCCATCGCCAATAACATGATAGATTGATATCAGTGTGGTTTTAAACCAGGAAAGTCCACACTCGATCAAATATTCACATACGACAGATCCGGGAAAACACCAAGAACGTCAAATCATAACATGAGTATGCATAGAACAAAGTAGACACAGCCAGAAGGTTTAAAGTCAAACGATTAAGATGGCTGGGTCACGTAGAGCGCATATGGACACAAATTGTCAGGCCCGAAAAGTTTTTCAAGGCAGAGTTGAATCACGGATCATGCGGCGTGCTCAAGTGGATAGTGCGCTCACCCAACTTGAGGTGCGCAACTGGAGACATGTAGCTAGGGACCAAGCTAGTTTGTTGATTTAGGCCCTAGTTCCCACAGGACACCTTAAGTTGGAAGTAAGGATAACTTTTAAGAGATTCACTGCAGACCATTAAATTGTTGATAGTAAATCCACATAAACACTTGCAATTTGTCTAAAAAGCTTTAAAAATTCTGACTTTGGTGTAAAATGTGAGAACCATTTTCCCACATAAAATTTGTGTTATAATTCACTCTTATGGCCATATAGTATTTCATAGAATTTCGATCATGCAGAATTTTAAAATCATAACAACATCATAGGGCATAAATAATCTCATTTTAGAAGGGCATAATTATATTTTTGAGGCACATCCATTACAAGAGTTTCAAACAAACCCATAAATTACACAAAAATCACGGCCTAAAGTTAAACCAGTTTCATAATATTCAAAATCAATACGCTTACCATCAAACATAAAACCAAAGTAAAACCAAATCCGTGTGTATCCTGAAGTTGGCCAAAAAAAATATAGGCATAAATATACTCACTACACTAAAACATCATCCTACCACTCATTGAATTATTTGAAAGGTACACATATCCACTTCGACTACATTTATGTTGGAAAATATTTTATTTTATTTAAAAAAGAAATCACCTCGATAATGGATATCAAAACCTGAAACAATATACCGGATTAGAATGCTCACAATAAAAAAAAAAAGAAGACAATAAACCTTTTCAGCTTCCGACCACAAATCCATCCCCATTATAGTCTATTTCACTGGAAACTCGGGGTAGATATGGTAGAAGTATAGAAACCAAAATCTGCCAGAAGCAAACACCAAAAACACACGCGCTGGCTGGACCAAAACTCGTGTAGGTTCAGAAATCAGGAGAGAGGAAAATCTATAGGAGTTGATTTACTGCAGTGTCCTGCTACCGGCCGCAGCCCAACCCTTCCTCGTGTCGCAATACTGACCGCAAGGAAGAATGCATACACCAACTCTGAACCACACTCACCCACCACATCCCTACATCGTCGTCGTTGGTCGTCGTATAACTCTTATCCCTTCTAAGTGGACAGAGGACCACCATCTCACTCTGATGTTGATGCACTCTGACCTTTCAAGGGAGCTTAGCAAACAATGCGGAGGATGTTGGAAAAGCAGGAGTAGCGTTAAAAATGAAATGTGTAAAAAATGTCCTGAAAATGGCGGCAAAATCTCTCAGCAAATTTCTATGGCAAATTGCAGTTTAACGCCTTCAGCAAAATTGAGAATTGAGCTTCAACAGCGTTCCCCGCGCCTTCCCGCGGCACATTTCAGCTTCCCCTTTCACCATTTAATTTCGTTGTTGCTCCCTCTGGCTTTCACGGTTTGAAGCATTTGCAAGTGACGAGGCTAAGCAATCGAACAGTGTAGGTTCGTTGTAGTTCCTAATGGCGGTCGTGCTGAACCAGGCCGGGCTGCTGGAAGGGTGGTCGTTGTAACGGGTATAGGTTTGGGGTGTGATGTGTTTTCCTTTGGCAAATAAGGACCGAATGAAAAATTATTTATGGATTTCTTCATGGGCCCTCACTCTCACAGTCTCACACTCATCTCACCTCACTCTTGTGTCCGTTTTTCGTTTTCGAGTGTCATTTTGCTATGTTGGGCATTAGAGTCATGTGCGCAGTTAAATGCTGTGCAAAATGTCCATTTGGCCGGATATGAAATGCCAGGATAAAGTTAAGTGCAAGAGAAGTTGTACAATGGAACAACATTATTCAGGAGGGGACTCTTACATCAATCAGGGATAAGGCTCTTCCAAACCTTTAAAAAAATACTTTCCAAAGAGATGGTACCATTTTTGAAAATCGAATTTCTAAAGATATCCTCTGGAAACTAATTTGAATTTTATTCAGATAAGGATCCAAGTCAATGGTCATGAGTTTCTGAAAAGAATCCAAATCATATCGCCCTAGAATGTGCTGTTTCAATGTCAAATACGCTGCTGTGACTTCTGTGTCAGTTTTGATGTTGCTGATGTAGCACACTCGCTTTAGTGCGGGATATTAAGATCAGAAGTGAAAGTAAATTCAGAATAGAGATGCAAGAGGGTTCATTTCCTTTGTCATTTTTGGTTGCACAACTACACGCATTAACTGGATGATAAGAGAATCCTTGTTTGGGTCAACCACCGTCTTACATAGGGTACAATGGAACGATATTATTCAGTAGTTATGCAAAAACTCCACAGGGAAATAGAGTTAGTGCACTTCAATGAAATGGCGATGGAATTTATTCAGTACAGATTCTAGAATCAAGTTGGAAATGAGGCGGTATATTATTATAGGGGGGATGCTTATCACAGCACAGGGAAACTTTAAAATTTTTAGTAACTTTTTGTGGATTTTAAGGGTTCTTTAAGTTTATTTTAAGAAGATTTTATTCTTAAATCAAGGGAGGTAAGTTGGTGTTTTTTCTGTTATAGTTCAAGGGGTTATGAATACCCTTTTAATGATTATATACGGTGCAAAGAATTAAGAAAGGGAATATGGTTAGAAAGGAGATACCGATGCACATTGTTTTTGTATGTCTGTGAATGGCAATGAGTGGGAAATATTGAGCCTGGTAAAGAATTCCACATTCCTGAAAAATGGCAAAAGAGGGATCCCTGTACTTAACAGTATGACCGAAGTTGGGCTCGAGAGTGTACTGATGAGCTTTCCTAGAAGGGCGAGTATTACCTTACGACGATGTTCAAGCGGCGTAAATGATCCTAGGGTGGATTAATTATTAATTAAAAGGCTTAAGTAAGTTGCAGGAGCACCAGCGCAGAGATGAGAGTTATACTCAAGCTTTGGACGTATAAAAGTTTTGTAGAAAACAGCCAGATCAGAGTGGGAGAAAAACTTTTTCATCGCCTTAGAAAACTCAAACATCTAGCGGCTTTTTTAGCGACATTGCGTGTATGGTTGTTCCAGAAGAGGTGGTTGGTGGTACCGAGAATGTCAAGATGTTCAGTCTCCTCGATGCAATAATATCTGGTTTTAACGATACAAGACAGCATTGGGTTTTCGAAGCTTTACATATTGTATATGTATAATGCTGTTTAGGTCGGATTTTAATAAGCTTATCATATTTTGTAGTTGCAGTTTCACATCCAAAGTAGAGGGATTTGATTGTGAAAACGAATATGAAAAGCTGTAAAAATGCAGAAGTTGAGAAGTTGCAGACAGGAGATCATTAATAAAAATGAGAAAGAGTGTTGGAGATAAAACACAGCCCAGAGGCCCACCAGCATTTATTTTATGGTTTTCAGACTTGAATCCATCCAATACAACTTGTATTGAACGATCCGAGAAGTAATTACTAATCCAATGAAGGAGGGATTCTTGAAAACCGAAAGCACATAGACCCTATCAAATGCTTTTGAAATATCAAGTGCAATAATCATACTTTCTCCAAAACGATGTAAAGATTTGCTCCACTGTTCGGTGAGATGAACCATGAGATTTCCACTGGAGCTATTGCTGTGAAAGCCGTATTGTCGGTCATTAAGAAGCTTTCGGACTTCGAGATATTTCTTGGGCTGATAATTTATCAGCGATTCCATGGCTCTGGAAAGAAGGGACGTAAGTGTAATCGGTTGGTAATTAAACGGTGAGGAAGATTCGCTTTTTTTGGGAGAGGCTGGAGAAATGCGGATGTATATATGTTAAGATCTTTTAGGACTTTCGCCACATTCCGAGTGGGAAAAAAGATTGGCCTCATAGAATCACTAACTCGCTCTAGTACAGGCGGAGTCATAACACTCACCGGCAGCCTTAAATTGGGGGCGAACTGCCTGGCAAAGAGATTTGCTGTCTTTGAGATTGAGATTTGTACTGCCTTTGATATATTGCAGTATTTTTGGCGTAATTTTTGGTCATGTAAAAAATTGGTCCGTCGAATGTGGGCGTTAAAAGCCTTCCGGGCTTGCTTTAACTTATACCGGTTTTCCTAAGTTGGATTGGCTTTAAAAAAACGGAAACTCACCTTCTTGACCCTTATTACCTCCTTACAGCTTGCATCGAACCATACGTTTTCCTTAGGTCTGATGCTTTTAACCATATTCGGGATAAAAGTTCTCATTCCCAAGAAAATCAAACTTGTGATCATATCAGCTTTGGCGTCAACGTCACTATCGAGGAAGCAGAGTGGCCAGTTAAAGATCCTGAAGTAATTATTGATACCGTCCAAGTAGGCTTTTTAGTATTGCTAAACTGTTTTCTTAGTAATACCCGTGGCATGATGGTAAGTGCGTTGGACTGTTATGCCAGAGGTCTTGGGTTCGATCCCTGCCTATGTCATCTAAAGTCTTTTCACGGGTACTGCCTCTTGCGAGGAATTGACAAATTCTCCAAGAGTAACTCTTGTCATGAAAAAGTGCTTTCTCAAATTAGCCTTTCGAATTCGGCATCCAAACTGTAGGTCCCGCCCATTCCTGACAACATTACTCGCACACAGGAATGGTTGAGAGTTGTAAGTCACTAGGCCCTAGTTCTCAACGGACAGTTGCGCCGCCCAATTTATTTTATTTTTTTAAACGGTTTCTTAGGAGCTTTTTCTAAACTAAAGTGTTTTGAAGATATAACACAATGGTAAGGTGCTCCTAGAAAGGATAGAACACTAATAGTGTTCTTATCAGGGTCAGCAGTAAGAAAAAAGTCAAGAGTATTTTCTGCTCGACTTACCACGTTCTATATTCGAGTGGGCTCGTTGACCAGCTGAGTAAGGTGGTTCAACTCAGCGAAGATCTCAGCACACAATCCTTTGGGTGTTGTCTGGCCCGAAAAATTTAAGCAATAAGAACAAGATTGCTGATAGCATTTGCACCCTCTCCACTTCTCCATGTTTCACCGTAGGCCTTAAATTTTGTACATCCAAGGCCATCATACAAATCTTTGAATATTAGGTTAGGTAAAGTTATAGTGGGTGTCTAAGATGGAAACGGACACACTTAGGCCAGTTTAATGGCCCATTGTGATACCACATGAATCTTGAGGCTTCCTCGTAAGCTCAATGGAAACAGTTTAAGTCCCTTACGAAACGCGAGAGGCTGAT
This sequence comes from Eupeodes corollae, assembly GCF_945859685.1. NCBI lineage: Eukaryota > Metazoa > Arthropoda > Insecta > Diptera > Syrphidae > Eupeodes > Eupeodes corollae. Next base: position 68,429,018 of record NC_079147.1, read on the forward strand.
TATGCTGATATGTTCTAGATCAATTAGATCATTAAAGAAGAATTCCCCTAGGTAATTCTTGAGTTTTTGAGCTAGAACAGGGCATGTACAGAGAAGGTGAAAAACTGTTTCCTCCTCTTCCTCGTCCATACAGCTGCTGCAACAGTCATTTGAGAATACGCCTAGTCTCGTTGCATGCTTTCCTATTAGACAGAGCCTGGTTATGACACCTATTATCGAGCTTATATTCAATCTGCTTAGAAAGAGCAAGGACCTTGAATGTTTTAAATCCAGTGTTGGCCAGATGTTTTTTGTGACTTGACTCGTGGTGATGTTGTTGCCTTCCTCACAGCGTCTTTCATGTTTGGAAAGTACGTGCCAAACATGGTAGGATGAGCTGTACTTTATCTTTAAAGACGAGTTCATCTGCCTTACAGTTACCTCGAATGTCTCTATGGCCCAGCACCCAGCAAAGGTGAATATTAAACTGTTGTGTCATCTCCATGAGAGATGATCAACAGTTATGGACTGTTAGAGAAATCTGAAAATTTCTGTCGAATAGCATAGTTGGGGGATGGGGTAGTCTGTGTGCTTTGGAATTGATTCTAAATATCTAAGAATTACAGAGTTACCAATGTTGTTGTTAGTTCACTGCGAAGAGGTTTTGAGGCGAATAGCATTGCTTGCAGCTATTTGTTTTCTCAATATGTCAAGAGGTCAAGTGGTAGAGTAAGGTGTCCAGTGCCGCAGATGGGGTAGTGCGAAGTGATCCTCTTATACATAGGCAAGCTGAACGTTGGACTTTATTTAACTTTTCCATGTTTATACCCTTCTCTAAAGCAGTCCACCATAGTGCCACAGCGAACATTAAAATCGGTCTGATAACCGATGTGTATAGCCAATGCGTGATTCTGGGCTGTAAACCCCATTTATTACCAATAGTTTTTTTGCAAGAAACGAGAGCTACAGTAGCTTTTTTGACTCTTTCCTGTACTTTGCGTTTCCAATTTAGTTTTTTATCTAAGCCAAGCCCAGGTATTTAGCTTCGTCTGAGAATTTAAATTGGTTTACTTTAATATAGGGGGGGTTGACATTTAAAATTTTGTATTTCCTCGAAAATAAGACCAAATCGGTTTTGTGAGGGTTAACACCCAGTCCCCACCGATCAGCCCAAAGTCTATCCAAGGCATTTTGTAAGAGTTCTTTTAGGGTGTTAAGATGGTTTTCTGAAACTGCTATAGCAACATCGTCGACGGCATAATCTATCACTCTGAAACCTTCCGCATCCAGACTAGTTAGGATTTCATTCACCACTAGGTTCAAGAAAAGAGGGGATAGAATACCACCTTGCGGTGTCCCTCTACTAATGAATCGTCTTTCAGGAGAGTTGCCTAGTTTTGAATTCATTTTTCTGCTAGTAAGCATTAAATGAATTAACCCCCGAAGCGAACTCTCTTCATTTAGAGATGTAAGTGCAGATATGATTGCAGATGTGTCCACGTTGTTAAAGGCACCTTCTTAGACCATTGCCAGAAATTGTGGATTTAATTTCATCAACCAAGATAGCATTTTGCCAAAAATCATTCGGCCTATTTACTTAGGTATGAAAATACTCTAGCCGTTTTGAAACATTAACCTTGGAAATAAAGGTATTTTTTCGTGGCGTGCGCCCGTTGTAACCCTTTGCGTGAAAGAAATATCTCACTGTTTGATGGTTCAGTGACGTGTTAAAGGTTGTAAAAATATCATCAGATATTTTGGGGGATCTAATTTTGGGTTCACACTTTAGCATTCTTTCGGATGTTCTTTCCATGTGCTGGTTTAAAATTTGTTTACGTCCTCTTAATGGGGGCAGGAACCTTTAAAAAACGACAAAGTAATGAAATTATAATTTTTTTAAATCCGAAAGAAACAAACAAACTCTTCAGCTTTCTAAATTAGTTAATAGTTGCAATAATAGGAAAAACGAAAACAAAATTAAAATGAAAAACAGATAGATAAAAAATTTATTTGAAAAATTTCTCATTTATTTAATAATATATTAAAAATATGACTGCAGTAAATAATGAGCGTGTTTCTTCTGGGAATCCATATAAAATACACTGAACATTTTGATTAAAGTCAATACAGAAAATTAACAAACTAAAAGCACGAAATATAAAAGTTAGTTAAATGAAGTTCCAGGAATCACATTTTAAAATCGAAATTCACGCTTGAGCTCAAATTAATATATATATGAAATTAAGCTTTAGGGTCAAAGGGATATTTATGAGGAATTTTTTGTATTTTAAATTTGGTATTAAATTTGAAATTTTTGTTCTACGTAAGCCACAGGGCATTTTATAGAGGAAAAATGTCTACTTCAGCTTAATTCATATATATTTCATATTTTTAATGTTTTATAAGTTTGAATTTCTTAGAAATAAAATACAAGTATGTTGTTATTCAATTGAACTTTTTCTGTCAGAGAAACAACTTAATCATGAGAAATAAAGCACTACGCGTTAACGAAAATAATTAAAATTAAATACACGAAAAACGTACCTTTATAAGATTTAAAAAGATACCTGTAAAATAAGTTTGTCTTTAAAGATATAAATACCATTTGATTTGTGAAAAAAACGATAATTTTTTTTATGTATACAAATTTTCCATTTTTTCTTACTAATATTTTTGTTATGCAGTTGTTTAGTGATTCAATAGAAAATTAGTCTGGGATTTATAATTTGCTGAAAAAACTTAACTTTTATTGTAATACAAAAATTAAATACTCGGAAAATAATATGGTAAGGGAAATGGTTTGTGTATTTGAATGAACTTATCGAGTCGGTAAGCTAGTTTCATCCCGAGACACAACTCATCCTAGGACAACTCATCCCGTAAGTGGAAAATACATCCTTAACGAAAACAATTGTTTGTATATTCAAATAGTTCGTTCAAAGCTTTTTCCTTAGGATAGCTTTATTTTAATTTCATATTGGAAGAACCAGGATGGAACATAAATTATCTGAAGATAAGAAAGAGGCAGAACATGTATGTTTAAAATGTAAAGCGATTACCTATAGGTTGTGTAGTTAGGAAGGTGTAAGAATAGTTCAGTGACGTTCTCAGCTTAATGGAAATATATAGGTAAAGACACGTTTATGATGATAATGAAGGAATGTTATTGGTTGGTAGAAGGTACTAAATTCAAACATGGAGTTATTATATTCAGTTTATTTTTTGCGTTAAAGTTAAAAAAAAAACAAGCATACGAACAGTTTAAAGAAATTGCTATTCATATGTTGTTTACAGTCCAGTCAGGCTCTTGTGCGTTTTGGATTTAAGTTATGAAGTGACAAGTATGACTTAAGCAGTAGTTGTAGAGGTAGTATATAAGTACAATATTATATACGATTCTAATAGGAAATACATATACTCTATCTGGCCCGTTTCTTTAACTTGTACTTAGTATTTATTCATTTATATAGGTAAAGGCAAGTAAAATATGTGTGAAACAACCTTATCCGTAAAGAATAATATTTTAAAATCACATATACAAAGGTACCAAGATAATACTTCTTGAAAGACACTTTAAAATATGTAATAATATATAATGAAAATGCCATTTTAAAAATCAAAAAGCCTTGATTTTTCAAAAAAAAAATTCGAAAATCGTTTCAAAAATATTTTTGTATGCAGTTGTTTTGTGATTCTAAATATACGTTCCACATTTGAATTTCGTAAAAACTGTTGAACCGTTTATGAGATAAAGAAAAATTCAACATTTTTTTTTAAATCCAAACAAAAAAATTGCTTTTTTGGTAATCTAATATTGTTAAGGCAATATATTAGCTCATTCAAAAATAATTATAGAAATCGGTTAGTGATTGTAAATATACACTCTGGATTTGAATTTCGTAAAAAAATGTTGACCAGTTTTTGTGATACAGAATTGTGAAAAAAAATTTCAATATTTTTTTAAAAATCCAAACAATACAAAATTTAACTTTTGATAATAAAATATTGTTAAGGCAATACAAGAGCTTATTCAAAAAAATAAATCAGTTCATAAGTTGCTGAGAAAATTAAAAAACAAAACAACGATTCTATGAGTGCTACCTTTCCTGAGCAAAACTAAAATATGTTTTTCTTATTAAGAAGCCAAGTTAAAAAATAAAATTTTAGAGAAATTTTCGTTTTTTGACCAAAAAAATTGTAAGGGGTAACCATTAGTTTTGATCTTAAAAAAAAATGAAAAAAACGAGTATCTACTCAAAACCTTAACTTTCAAGTTTGAACTCAATCGACCCAATGGTTAAGGCTGTAGGAGCCAAAAGAACCAAAACCGAGTAATTGCGACCTTCAAAGGAAATTTCTTAGAATTACATACAACCATTTTATGATCCTTTTTCCACTAGCCTTAACACATCCAAAACAATAAAATATCTGAAGACGCAATGGACGCCACGCCGCTCCATTTAATTAAAAATCTAACTCACACCTGTGTTGTTCAAATGGTAGACATGTGCATTCAAGAGGACACAAGCGTCCACAGGTTTTTCTCAAAACCCACCTCTGTCTATCAACTCGTACTCTCACCTCCCCGCGGTGAACATCGGGTGCCTAGTACCTCAACTGGAGATTGGGTTCCAACCCCAGTGGAAAGTTGTTGGGGGCAGCAAACGAGAGAGGGGGGAGAGGTGTTTCCACTAAGGCACCTCTCCTTATCCAGAAGGCAGCGGACGAATTCTCGAGATAGAATCAACGGTGGCGTCTACAGTTAAAGTAAGGTCGAACTACTTAGTGAACACCTTATAGGGCTTCTTCGACATATTCGGAGCCCAGGCCTATAAGGAGCGGTTCATCCGGCTCCCCTTCCTTGGAGTTATACTAAGGATCTGGCCCTCCAGGTTGGGGGTTGTGCCGTCGGGGTGACTTCCTGGCCACGTAAAAACATCATAGTTTCGAAGCAACAACAAGCCTCGGATACGGACGGATTCACTGTTGACAACCCACGCAAACGAAAACAGGACAACGACCTTCGGATATGTACATGGAATGTTAGGTCCCTTAACAGACCACGTGCAGCCGAACAATTAGCGGAAGCCCTAAACTGCTGCAAGGCAGATATTACAGCCATCCAAGAAGTGCGATGGGATGGACCGGGCAAACGCAAACTAAAAGACTGCGATATCTACTACGGGACTGCTACCGAGAACAAAGACAGCGTTTATTTGGGTGTGGATTTGTTGTTGGAACTAGGCTCAGGCAAAAAGTCTTGAGTTTCAACAGTGTGAGCGAGCGCATCACGACAATCCGCATCAAGGCTAAATTCGCCAACATAAGCCTAATATGCGCGCATGCCCCAACAGAGGAGAAAGATGAAGACACCAAAGACATATTCTTCGAGCTCTTGGACAAGACATATGAGCAGTGCCCTGGCTATGACATTAAAATTGTCTTAGGAGATTTTAATGCCAAGCTAGAAAGAGAAGACATCTTTGGTGGCATAATCGGGAGATACTGCCTGCACGACACCACCTCCGACAACGGATTCAGGCTGGTCGATTTCGCTGCGGGGCGAGACGTTCTGGTAGCTAGTACGCAGTTCACGCATCTCAATATCCAAAAGGGGACATGGAAATCTCCTGATCAATCAACCGTCAACCAGATTGACCACATTGCGATCGACGCACGACACTTCTCCAGTATCCAGGATATCCGAACATTCCGAGAGGCCAACATTGACTCGGACCACTACCTCGTTGTAGCCAAAGTACGGCTACGGATATCCCGATCCAAGCCAAAACAAGGAAGTACTGTGAGAAGATTCGACGTTAGACGGCTACAATCGCAAGAGACTGCCATGTCCTTTTTCGATCGAGTCTCTAATAACCTCCTAAGGAGTCCTTTGCTTCCTGCATTAAGCGTTGAAAACCAGTGGCAACATTGCCTTGCAGCCATCAGAGATGCCGCCTCTGAAGTGCTAGGTTTCACACGGCCACCACAGCGAAACCCCTGGTTTGACGACGAATGCCGGCAAGCTCACGCAGCGAAACAAGAGGCATACAAAACGGCGCTGCACAAAAGGACTAGAGCTGCTCGCGAGCTCTACGAGCAGAAGAGGAGAGAGGAACACCGGCTTCTTAGACGGAAAAAAAGAGCATGAGAAGCGCGCGATCGAGGAGATAGAGGGATGTCACAACAGGAATGAGGTTCGTAAATTTTACCAAAAGGTAAAAAAAACCTCCCAAGGGTACCAGCCACGAACCGAAGCCTGTAAAGACGATCAAGGGAACATCGTAGTAGAACCACAGTCGATGCTGAGAATATGGAAAGATCACTTCTCCAAATTATATAACGGCGATGAAGAACCGAATTCCGCTGTAAGGGAGATAGAACCACTCAACCTCGGCGACGCACATCAACAATTCCGCCTACCCGACCTTGACGAAGTGAAGATAGCTATATCTAAACTTAAGTCAAACAAAGCTGCTGGAGCTGACGACATCACCCCCGAACTATTCAAAGCAGCAGGCGATGACTTGGTAGGGAGCATGCACCAACTCATCTGCAAAATATGGTCGGAAGAAAGCATGCCCGATGAGTGGAATCTCAGCATAGTGTGCCCGATACATAAGAAAGGAGACCCTCTAAACTGCGCCAACTACAGAGGCATCAGTCTCCTTAACATTGCGTATAAGATCCTCTTTGCCGTATTATGTGAACGTCTGAAGGCATTCATCAACAACCTGATTGGTCTTTATCAGTGTGGCTTCAGACCAGGAAAGTCCACTATCGACCAAATATTCACACTACGGCAGATCTTGGAAAAAACCCAGGAGCTTGAAATCGATACCCACCATCTCTTTATCGATTTTAAAGCCGCGTATGACAGCATCTATAGGGAAGAGCTCTACCGAGCAATGTCTAGTTTTGGCATTCCTGTCAAACTTATCCGTTTGTGCAGGATGTCGATGGAGAATGCACGCTGCTCTATCAAGGTCGGAAAAGATCTTACCGATGCATTTGATGTCAAAAAATGTTTTTGACAAGGCGATGCACTGTCATGCGACTTCTTCAACATCGTTCTGGAAAGAATTGTGCAAAACTCAACCGTCAACACTAGAGGCACAACCTACCAAAGGTCCATGCAATTACTCGGATACGCAGATGATATTGACATAATTGGAAGATCAAAATGTGATGTCAGTGGAGCGTTTTTGAGCATTGCGAGGGAAGCGAAGAAGATGGGTTTAGTGGTCAGTGAGGGCAAGACCTAGTATATGTTGTCATCAAAAAACACTGAACAACGACTTCTTGGACAAACCGTCACCATGGACAGCTATAACTTTGAGGTAGTTAAGGACTTTGTCTACCTAGGCACCGCCATTAATGCAGACAACGACACCAGCGTTGAAATCAAACGAAGAATAACTCTTGCAAATCGCTGCTTCTTGGCAATTGAGAAGTAAAGTCCTCTCTCGAGCATGTAAAATCACCATCTATAAGACACTCATCATCCCGGTTCTCATTTATGGCGCTGAGGCCTGGACCCTGTCAAAGAAAGATGAGAGCGTCTTAGGATGCTTCGAGAGAAAAATTCTCCGGGTGATTTTTGGTCCCGTACGCATAGATGGAGAATGGAGGAGAAGATATAACGACGAATTGTACGGGCTGTACAGCGACACTGACCTAGTTAGCAGAATTAAAGTCCAACGGCTTAGATGGCTAGGTCATGTAGAGCGGATGGACATCAACGCTCCAGCCCGGAAGGTCTTCGAATCCAATCCCGAGGGACGGCGCAGTAGAGGAAGACCGCGACTCAGGTGGCGCACCCAGGTGGGAGAGGACCTCAACCAACTTGGCGTGCGAAACTGGAGACAGCTAGCTAGGGACCGAGCTGGCTGGAGACGCTTGTTGGTTGAGGCCCAGGTCCGCCCCGGACTGTAGCGCCACCTTAAGTAAGTAAGTAAGTAACTCACACCTGTGAAAATAAGCGTGGGAAATCGGGAAAAAACGAAACAATTAAAGTTCTTTAACTTTAAGAATATGTAATTGATATTCGAAGCATAAACCTGTTCAAAAAAGAGAAATATCAATAACCTACCATCAATTTTTAACAATTTTATTTTTTTATGAAAAAACAGACCGTTGGATTTAAAATGAAACTACTGAAAATCGAAAACAATATTTTCTGTGAAATAAAAAAAGTTAGAAGACAACATTTTTAATTTTTGAAATGCTATTTGTGTCGAAAGTAAATTTTTACCAAGTTTTAGTATTGTTTTTTTTTTAAAAAAAACTGTCAATTCGATTTTTCCCAAAATTTGTCCAAATTTTGAAAATAACATTTCTTATAAGTAAAAATTAGTAAGAAGCTATTATCTCAAATTTTTGAAATTATATTTGAGTCGAAAATCATTTTTTAACAACTTTTGTTAATTTTTTTTCGGTTATCTCTTTGATATCTCTTCTGGTTCTTGAGCTATGGACAACGAAAAAAGCGTCGCGAACGTATGGACGTACGAACTTACGTCCACACGCACGCACAGACATCTTTGTAAAAATCTTTTTTTCGACTCTAGGAATTTGACAAATTGAACCCATTACAATAACTTCCTATGGGAAGTTAATAAAATCTTTAAAGTCGCTACGGGAAGAATGTACAAAAATGTTAAAAAAGCACATGGAAAGAACAATCGAAAGAATAGTAAAGTGTGATCCCAAAATTAGTGTCCCTAAAATTTCTGCTGATATTTTTACAACTCTTCACTTGTCACTGAACTCTCAAACAGTCAGACCTAATTCTGCATGAAAAGGATTACAACGGGCGCACGACAAGAAAAACAAGGTTATTATTTCAAAACGGCTAGAGTATTCTCATACCTATGTAAGCAAGACGGATGATTTTTTTGCAACATGTTAACATGGTTTACGGAACTAATTTCAACAATTCTGGATCCAAGGGTCGAAGATTTGTGTGACGGCCTTGGAGGAACAAAACTTAAAGCCTACGGCGAAAAATGGAGGGGCAAGCATCATGCTTTTAAGAGCTATAATATGCGCAAATAGTATCTGCAAGCGTGTTTGAAACAACAGTGGACAAACGCAAATATCTGCAGATTTTAAAAGAATATTTAAAAGCCAGCGCTGGAGCGCCTAGGCCACAGGTTGATTTCATGCTGATACAGAATAATGACCCGAAACATTCAACAATGTTAATAAGAGAGTTTCTCCTGTACAATGTAATATCTAAGTTGCCTCATCCTCCAAACTCTTCAGACCTAAACTCCATTGAATTCCTATTAGAATTTTTGGAAAAAAAAGTTCGAGAAACCTAGTAAAAACCATATCAAAGCTGGAATTTTAGGAGAATGGAGGAAAATATTAGCAGGAGTCACCTCAAAACTTGTGTTTTCAATGAAAGGATGGCATACGCACAGCTTATCTGAAAAATATTAAAGCTGCGAATCCTCCTCCTTGGAATTACTTGAAGCATTCTTTTAAGTTTTTGAAATTTGTTTATACTAAATTTGTAATAAGTTTTGAAATATTTTAATTTGCTTTGTTTGTGTTAATTCAATAAACCTTAGAAAAATGCAATTGGCTTACTACAATAATGCAATTTTCTTGTACAGTTTAGGCTTACAAGTTGTAATTGACCGAAGAACTTAAGTCCTTTGACGATTTTAAGAGTCGTCAGTGGCCAGAATGGTGGCAAGAACTGGCACCAGTGGGTAATAAATTTAACAAGAATTTAATAAGTTGATTCGTCAATAAGCATAATTGCCCCATTTAGACAAATAGTGATCCAAAAGTCATACGTATAAATGAGTGATACTAAGTAGACGTGTGGAGTTAGCAGCCAGATAAAGATTATTTTCTTAGCCCCTAAATTACTTGCCAAGACTTAAAAATTAGTACAAAACAATTATTTTGTTTGTCTTCAAATTGGACTGTGAAATTTAATCCAAAAAAAAAAACATATTTTATATTCTTTTTATTGAATTTTTTGGTGTGGCTACTTCTTGTAATTCGAAGTTCATAATTTCTTTGTTGTCAGTGCTCAAATACGTTCATATAACTTAAGTGAATCTTAAAACATACACTATAAACTTTTACATAAACAATCATACACTCTAAGATGTCTACAAATCGAAAAGTACATACACCACCGAAAGGTCCGCCTTTATCATCACCAGCACTAAAATAAAAACTATTGACAACACAGGGGAAATATGGACCAAACTGGAGAAGGCTTTTCTCAAACAAAGTGAGTCTATCACATCTTTCCTTGATGAATCTAAAGAGCGATTATTGAAACACAATTAAACGATCTACGCACTATTAAACACGAAAATGATAAACTTAAAGAACAACAAAATGAAGCCATAACTAATATGATGGAACGTATGGAACAAACTGAGGAAAAATTCCAACAAAAAGAAATTTGTAGTGATGCACTTATACAAGGTGTTCCTTTCTTACCGACGGAAAAATTAAATCTATGTTTGATCACTTATGTGGTCAAGTTTTTGAATTTCAACCAACTTCACTAAACAGCATTTTCCGCCTTAAACCGAACAAAAATAATTACTTACTTACTTAAGGTGGCGCTACAGTCCTGTGTGAACTAGGGCCTCACCCAACAAACTTCTCGATCTAGCTCGGTCCCTAGCTAGATGTCTCCAGTTTCGCGCTCCAAGTTGGGTGAGGTCACCTTCCACTTGTGCATGCCACCTGATTCGCGGTCTTCCTCTACTGCGCTGTCCTGTGGGTGCGGATTCGAAGACTTTCCGGGCCGGAGCATTGGTTTCCATGCGCTCTACGTGACCCAGCCATCTTAGTCGTTGGACTTTTACTTTTCTGGCTAAGTCTACGTCACTGTACAGCCCGTACAGTTCGTCGTTCTATCTTCCCCTCCACTCCCCTTCGATGCATACGGGACCGTAGATCACACGAATAACTTTTCTCTCGAAGCGACCCAAAGTGCTTTCATCCGCTTTTGTCATGGTCCATGCTTCTGCACCGTATAGCAGGACGGGGATGATAAGGGTCTTATATAGCAACACTTTGGTCCCTCGAGAGAGGACTTTACCACTCAATTGCTTTCTTAGTCCAAAGAAACAGCGGTTAGCAAGAGTTATTCTGCGTTTGATCTCAGCGCTGGTGTTGTTTTCTGCGTTTACAGCGGAGCCTAGGTAGACGAAGTCCTTGACTACCTCAAAGTTACGTCTGTCGATTGTGACGTTTTGACCAAAACGTCGGTGTTGTATGTCCTTTCTAGACGACAGCATGTACTTTGTTTTGCCCTCATTGACCGTTAAACCCATTTTTACCGCTTCTGCCTCAATACTCACAAAAGCCCCATTGACATCACGCTGAGTTCTTCCGATTATGTCAATGTCATCAGCATATGCCAGTAATTGGACAGACTTTTGAAAGATAGTGCCTCTAGTGTTGAAGAGTGAGCTCTGCACTATTCTTTCAAGCACGATGTTAAAAAAATCGCATGACAGCGCATCACCTTGTCTAAAGCCTTTTTTGACATCAAAAGGTTCTGTTAAGTTGTTTCCAACCTTTATGGAGCAGCGTGACTTCTCCATGGTCATCCTGCACAAACGGATGAGTTTGGCAGGGATGCCAAAACTAGACATGGCTCTATACAGCTCGTCCCTGTAGATGCTGTCATATGCGGCCTTGAAATCGATGAAAAGATGGTGGGTGTCGATTCAGTGTTCTTGAGTTTTTTCCAGAATCTGCCGTAATGTGAATTTTTGATCAACTGTGGACTTTCCTGGTCTAAGACCACACTGATATGGACCTATCAGTTTGTTGACGATGGGCTTAAGACGTTCACATATTACGGCAGAGAAGATTTTATAGGCGATGTTAAGTAGACTTATTCCTCTATAGTCGGTCCCTTTTTCAGGATCGGGCAAACAATACTGAGGTTCCATTCATGGGGCATGTTTTCTTCCGACCATATCTATATCGAATGGGTCATCCTGCCTGACAGCGGAATTCAGTTCTTCATCGCCGTTATACAGTCTGCAGAAGTGGTCTTTCCATATCCTCAGCATTGACTGTGGTTCCACTATAATGTTTCCACTTTCGTCTTTGCAGCCTTCGGTTCTAGGTTTATGTACCTGTGAATTTCGTTTCACTTGTTCATAAAACTTTCGAACTTCATTCTTGCTTTTAAACCTTTCAACATCTTCGACCGCACGCTTATCATGCCCTCTTTGTTTTCTTCTGAGAAGTCGGCGATCCTCTCGCCTCTTCTGCTTGTAGAGCTCATGAGCAGCTCTCGTCCTTTTATGCAGCGCCGCTTGGCGTGCCTCTTGTTTGGCTGCATTTGCCTACCGATCAAACCAGGGGTTCCTTGTTGGTGGCTGCTTGAAACCCTGCACATCAGAGGCCGCTTCTCTGATTGCATCTTGTCAATGTTGCCACTGGTTTTCGATACATTGTGTTGGCGGCAGAGAACTTCGAGTGAGGTTACTTGTAACTCGGTCGGAAAAGGATTTGGCAATCTCTGGCGATTGTAGCCATTCTTCTCCCAGCACCTCCCTGTTTTGCCTTGTGTCTGGAAATCCGATGTGCTACCTTGGCTACAACGAGGTAGTGGTCCGAGTCGATGTTAGCTCCTGGGAAAGTTCGGACATCCATCATGCTGGAAGCGTGTTTGGCGTCGATCGCAATATGTTCAATCTGGTTGACGGTAGATTGATCTGGAGAAGTCGAAGTTCCTTTGTGGATCTTGAGGTGTGAAAAACGCGTACTGGCTACCATGACGTTTCGCCCCGCAGCAAAATCTATGAGCCTAAATAAAGTGTTGTTGCACAGGCTGTTCTTCCCGATTATTCCACCAAAGATGTCTTCCCTTCCTAGCTTGGCATTAAAATCGCCAGGAATATTTTAATATCGTAGCTAGGACACTGCTCATATGTTTTGTCTAGGAGCTCGAAGAACATATCTTTGGAGTTGTCGTCTTTCTCTTCTGTAGCGGGGTGCGCGCATGTCAGGCTAATGTTGCCGAATTTAGCCTTGATGCGTATGGTCATGAGGCGCTCATTGATGCACCTATAGCTCAAGACTTCTTGCCTAAGTCTGGCTCCAATGACGAAGTCGCATCCACATAAGCGCTGTTGGTTTTCGTGGTAGGAGTCACCATAGTAAATATCGCAGATTTTCATCCTCTTTTTGCCCTGCCCATCCCATCGTGGGTTTTACGTGGCCAGGAAGTCACCCCAACGGCACAACCCCCAACCTGAAGGCCAAATCCTAAGTATAACTCCAAGTATGGGGAGCCTTATAAAACCGCTACTTATAGGCCTGGGCTCCGAATAAGTCGAAGAAGCCCTATAAGGTGTTCACTAAGTAGTTCAACATTTCAACTTCCAACTAGTCAAAACACTTTATTTGACTAGGTGGTGTCTGGCAGCATTGCACAAGAAGAATGCAAGAAAAAGGTCCATTGCTTGGTAAACGATTGTGATAAAAATAGTGAAAATGAAAATATTGCATCAATGCTCAAATCTTTTTGGGAAATTGAAACCACGAACAAAATGAATTGCCATTCACGAAAAATGAACAAATTTTTGAAGAAAATTTTCTCAAAAATGTGAAGCGTCTCAGAAATGGCCGAATTGGGGTAAGATTGCCTTTTAAGCAGAATCCAAAATCATTAGGCAAGTCTTATGCGACTGCCCTTCTAAGATTTTACGCACTAGAACTTAAATTGATAAAAAATTACGATCTCGCAGTGCAAATGTTTCGTTTATGAAAGAATACAAGCAACTGGAACATATGGTGGAGATTAAAAATCAAGATTTTGGTAAATTACATTATTATATTCCCCACCATTGACTATCAATCAAGGAACAAGATCGAGTATTTCACCAAATTTTGTGGATGAAGAGATAAAGACTTATGAACTCTGTACTGTGACTCAGTAAAGGTGAACGTCGATAAGCCACAACAATTCAAAAACTAAAATACAAGATAATTCAGCATATAATCTCAATTATGCCTCAGCGTCATCGAAAATTAGGACCATCGGATTGCCGCCAAGGCCGATATTTTCTTCCATACATAATCTAACCATACCAATATTGTCATAATTAAATGAAACGACAGCAATTTTCTAAACAATATGAGTTTTATTCAAATTCAACATCGGCCCTTTATACTAAACCACCCTTTTTAACCCTTCTATAGCGAAACAAATCTAAGACCTTTAAACGCTATCCTTCTGTCACTTTTAAATTAATGTCATTTCCACTAAATTTTACTCCAATTTCTTGTTTCCCCGGAACTCATCCAATATTGTGTAAAAATGTTTCTTTGCCATTCTGAGAAAAGTAGAATAGGACACCTATCTACCTATTTGACACTTTGTTTTGCAGGAGCAATATATTTCCTTTCCTTCCTTCTCCTTCTCCTTCTACCTCACCAGATTTAAAATAACTTTTATTCATCTTGTTTATTCTCAAAATTAATTTCAACTTGGAATTCTTCCCATTTCCAAATTTGTTGTTGTTCCTAAAATCCATATTGGAAGCATTCAAATTATTATTGTTGTTCTTTCTTCCTATTTTTTTATTTCTTTCGTTTCTTGTTTTTGAAGTTGGGAACTTTTTGGGCAGAAGAAATAAACGGCAAAAAGATGTTGGCATAAATGCTAAGTAAAGCGTTTTGATTTCCATTTCTATTGCTGTTCTAAAATTTGGAAACACATCCTCGCTCCACAAACAACACTGCCTCGGCTTGTAGAAAGTAAACATTTAAACTTTTTTGATTGATTATCCTTGGAGTGGTATACATTAGGAACGAGCACTATAATATAGACACACACGACTATGATGACGACGACTTCGACTACGTAGGAGGCCATTTTGTTGCTGGTTGTTTGTCAGCTACAGTTCCAGATCCAGAAGTCCCTTATTCTTGGTCCTTCCAAATCATCAAGGATGTGTGTAGGAATATGAATATGGTCTATTTCCATCACCCTTTTGCAGGCAGGACAAAAAGGGGAAAGGATATTTTTTGTCTGCCAAAATGTCGGGGGGAGCGTATAATAAAAGTCAGGGCCATCATCATTACGCACGCAGTGAATTATTTATTTTTTCTGTCCCTATCCCTATCCGTTCCGTATATTACCGAATCTGGTCTTGGCGCGCAAAAATATTTGCCTATTAAGGTGACGAACGAGACAGTAGAAATGGCAGAGATAGAGATGTTTAGGGTAGGGTAGGGATGCGCCATGTAGATTATGTGAGCTCCTGCTAGCCTTCATCCTTCCTGCCTAATGGAGTATTGGAGTACTGTATACTTCTGCCAGAGCCAGTAGCATCCATCAAGGGTTAAATATTTCACAGATGATATCCCTAGGCATGTTAAAATTTTTTGGCAGATCGATGGGATTCTCGCCGCTTGACGCTGTTGTGATGGAGCTACTATGGAGATTGAAGATGCTGCAAGGCAAGGTAGGAAGGTGGGTTTGTTGATTAGTTATAGGCCATGTAGCAGCAGGGATTTCGAATTGATGAGATAGATGATGAAGAGTATATCAAAATTTGGTCGGATAAGGATTTGTTTTTATTTTGCATTTCGTTCGTGACTCGCCACAGCCGCCATCGTGCCGTCAGCTTAAGAATATTGATGTATGAGGTTGAGGGCCTCTGGTGGTCTGGCCATGGAACGTTATAATCCGTGAAGTATAAGCTACATATTTTGATTGATACGACTGATGGTCCCGGAATTGATTTTTCATGAATTTTATTTTTTTAAGGATGTTAATTGCATGCGTATTAAAGAGTGATCACTTTGGGATGGAGATTGAATGAACATAAAACCAATTTATGTGCGTTAAAGGGATCTCAACTTCTGAAACATAAAGATAGTTTTATCTAAGCCTTTGAAAAATTAACACCTGAACCTGTGCAGGTCCTTCGAGCGGATGCAACAAAAAAGAATGTATGTCAAATTCGAAAACAAAATGGTTAAATCAGTTTTTTTTCAGCATTTTTAGTAACCTTCTTAAAAGTTTCAATTTTTTTTAAACAGATGTGGTAAAAACTTTTTACTAATTAAGATGCACCAAGAAGACGATGTTTACAACGATTTAAGAAAAACGAACTTTATATAATGCACTTGGAGTGTTAGGACTCTTAAGAGACAACTTGCAGTCTAAGAATTAGCGAAGTCCCAGGTCTGCTAGAAATCATGATATCACCGCCATCCACGAAATGCGATGGGATGGGTGGGACATAAAAAGAATGACAAACTGCCATGTTTACTATGGTGACCGCTCTGTCATTGGAAGTAGACTTAGGCAACAAGTCTTGAGCTATAGGTTCATCAACAATCGCCCATGACCTTCCGCACCAAGGCTTAATTCGGCGGAATTGGCCTAATATGTGAACATGCTCCCAAGAAAGAGAAAGATGACAACACTAATGATATGTTCTTCGAGCATATGAGCAGTGTCCTAGCTACGATATTACAATTTATTTCAATGCTAAGCTAGGAAGGGAAGACATTTTTGGTCAAATAATCGGGAAACAGCCTGCACGACAACATTTCCGATAATGGATTCAGACTCATAGATTTTGCTTCGGGGCAAAACGTCATGGTAGCCAGTACGCGCTTTTAACACCTCAACATTCACAAAGGAGCTTGGAATTCTTCACATCAATAAACCTTCAACCAGATTGAAGGTATTGTAAAAGTCGGTAGACACGCTTCCAACATCATCAATGTCTGAACTTTGCGAGGAGCTAACATCGAATAGGGCCGATGTAGTGCTTGTAACCAAGGCAGCACATCGCGTTTCAAAACCCCAGGAAAAACAGGGAGATGCTGAAAGAAAGTACAAAGTCGATCGGCTACAATCGCAAGAGATAACCGAATCGTTCTCCGAACAAATAACCTCTTTCGAAGTTCTTTGCCCTCAACACAGTGTATCGAGAACAAGTGGCAACATTGCGAAGATAGAATCAGCAGCCACCAACGAGGAAATCTTGGTTTGATGAGAAATGTCAGCAAGCGAATGCAGCCAAACAACAGGCTGCATAGAAGGACGAGAGCTGCTTATGAGCTCTATAAGCAGAAGAGGAGAATGGATTAGTGACTTCTCAGAAGGAAAAACAAAGGTGTTGAGGTGTTTAAAAGCAGGAATAAAGTTTGAAAGTTTTATGAGCAGGTAAAACGAAATACACATGAACATAAACCTAGAACCGAAGCCTGAAATGACGAAAGTGGAAAAATCATTGTAGAACCGCAGTCAATGCTGAGAACATGGAAGGACCACAATAACGACGAACTGAATTCCAGTGCCAGATATGGTGATCCATTCAAAATAGCCGACGAGAGCCAACAATCCCGTCTTCCTAACTTATGCGAAGTAAAGATTATCATGCTAAAGCTGAAGTTAAGCAAAGCCGATGGAGTAGATGGCTTGAATGCTGAGCTCTTAAAAGCAACTGGAAATAATTTGGGAAGGAGTATGCACTAACTTATCTGGAAGATACAGTCAGAAAAAGAAAGCAGAATGAATGGAACCTTAGTATCGGTTTCAAAGCCGCATTTAACAGTATCAACAGGGACGAGCCCTATAGATCCATGTCTAGTTTTGTCATCCCTGCCAAAGTCGTCCGTTTGTAAAGGAAACAACTTAACAGAACCTTTTCATGTCAAAATAGGCTTTAGAAAGGGTCTTTGAAAGAAAAGTGCAGAGTTCCCTCTTCACCAATAGAGGCACTATCTTTAAATAGTCTGTCCAATTTTTGGCATATGCTGATGTCATTGACATAATCAAAAAAAAATCTCAGAGTGGCAAAAATGGATTTATCGGTTAATAAGGGCAAAACAGAGTACATGCTGTCATCGAAAATGGACCAACAGCACCGACGTCACGGCCAAAACGTCACCATCGTCAAATTTAACTTTGAGGTAGTTAAGGATATGTGTAATTGGGCTCCGCTTTGAATGCTGAAAACAACACCAACGCTGAGATCAAACGA
>NC_079147.1:68447210-68475326 GCF_945859685.1 Eupeodes corollae
TCATTAACACTGGCCCATACAACTGCATAACTTTCTTCAGCTCGCACTTTACGTAAGCGTGTGTGGTGTTTTAATGTCCAAAACTTTAAATTTGGTGCGAAATTTAGTCACAATAGCCCGAATAGCCGCTTCAATGGGTCGATTAAG
Source organism: Eupeodes corollae (assembly GCF_945859685.1). Lineage (NCBI taxonomy): Eukaryota > Metazoa > Arthropoda > Insecta > Diptera > Syrphidae > Eupeodes > Eupeodes corollae. Next base: position 68,447,358 of record NC_079147.1, read on the forward strand.
CTGACCATGAAATGGAAGAAGAGCGCAGTGAACTTTTTTAACAGATCAAGCATTTTGGTAATAAAAATCAATAATTTGCAAGCCATGTTCGTTTGTAAGACTATTCATGGTTTAATTATACACCAAACAAAAAGAAGAGGTTTGACAGTGAAACGTGCGTCAGCTGTTGAAAAAAGTTTTGCCAAAATGATGATAGCTAAACAATCACCCTTTATATGTACAAACCTTTTCTCACTCAGCTCCATCACTTAGGAATTGTCTCTTATTCTTCTAGTGTTTCGAATAGAATCAAAAGTAGAATCGAGTTAGAAAGTAGAGCCCCTGGTTTGAATTTCGTTAAAAAAACAATTTTGTTTTAAATTATTCTGACAAATATTCAATGTTATCAAGTTTCAAATATAAAAATCGCACCACTGCGAATATCAAAATACAACCTCCTATTGGAAAAACTGAAAAATTAAGATAAAGCTGATATGAGGTGAATTTCACCTTAAATTCTTATACCTACCTATTTATTTGCTCATCCACATACATCCATACTTAGTATACAAACAGAATACATTATATCCTTTGTTATAGGTATGATGTCCTTTCTTGGTCAACAGGAAAGATTAATGAATTGTTACATTCTGTGTCGTCGTCGTCGTTGGCCATGGCCAGGCCAGGCCAAGCCAAGCTGAGCAATATACTCGTACATAGTGTGCTTTTAGGACGCACGTAATAATTTGAAGGACGTGTTCACCAAACCAACAACCTCTCCCACAGCATTCACATGGTCAGCGAGTGTTTATTTAGGTTCTTTTGTGAATTGAGCAATGCACAAAGTATGTACGTATTTATATCTACGAGTATCCACCTACACACATATGTACTCGTATATCCCACTTTAAGGGACAAAACAAGGACCTTTTTCTTAAGCTGATGCCTTTCTTAAATTGTCTTTTAGGCTTGAATAAACATCGCAAGAAAGAAGAAAACAAGGATGAGATATATGTAGGCGAGGAGTTTGGCAAAGAGCAATGGTTGGGGGCATCTTTTTGAAGTGCGAAGTCCACTTTAGACATTTCCATTCCCTGTGTACAATGAAAATGTCCTTCCGATCCGGAATTGTACACCTATATAAATAAATATCTGTATAGGTTTGTAATACGTATGAAATCGATTGATGTTGAGTTGGAAAACTTTAATTTGTTTTATACTCCTCTGCCACCACGCCCATCCCGCCCCCCGCTCGGTGAACCACCTCTCGACTTACCTTACTGAATGCTTGGACATTGTCCTTGTTTCTTTATTATCCTTCATAACACAATTAAAGATAACGAAAGGATGATTTTTTGGTGATTAAAAGAACCATAACCCTTTCACTAATTGAGTTGTTGTCCATTTCTGGCAGGATGCAGGTGTAGCCAAAGGGATGAACATCAGAATCAACGGAATAAATCTTCTTAAGCGTTTCCAACAGCAGAGCATCGCTGGACACATAATTTCAGAATAAATTGATTGAACCGTCAACGTCGTCGTCTTCGTTTTCGTTGTCGTCAACGCTCGTCGCTCGTCCAATCGGATAATAAAGCTAGTCTTGTTTGTTATAGGCAGGCATTTCATCATGATGAAAGATTGCTTCTCTTCTTCTTCTACTTTTTCCTACCCTGGTTTTCGAAGACAGTGTATATTTATTTAAAGATAATTAATCACAAATAAAACATCCTTCGAATATGATTTTTATTAAAGAGGGCTTAACCCATAAATTTCTTTATCTTGTTCTTCTTCTTTTCTTTGAGCCCTTGACCACCCAAGAATCAACCCTATGCCTTAAGGGTTTCTTCAGTTTCTTGTATAGATAGTAGTATAGTTGTTGATGAGTGTTAGCCCAATTGAGGGTTTGACGGATGGCCGCATTCCGCACCCCAACCCTCACCATTACCCGCATCCACTCCCAGACCCGCACGGAACAGTTTCAGAAGTGTTGGCTGTTGGGTTTTATGGGGTTGGTTGTTGGCTTGTGTGATGACGAGGGTGACAAAAAGTGTTTAATTGTGTCAAAGTTGTGTGTGGAATTTTAATGAAGTCGAAGTCTATATATTTACAGTAATCAGGAATGGATTGATGGGGGATTTTCGATCTGTTTCGTGTGTCATTTAGAGGATTTGTCAGTAATTAAGAAGAGTCTGTCTTCAATCGGATGTACAGAATTCTATATTGGATCATAAGTTTATAGATACACGTCATGGACGTAGACATTTGTGAGGATTTCCTTAATTAAAAATACAGGAATTTGCCAAACAAATAGAAGTGAACTTGTATCTGAAAAATTGAGTGAAAACTTTAAGGAATTATTAACTTTAAAGGTTTGTAAAGGGTTCTTTAAGACGTAAATCAGCTTCGAAGGAGGTTCCAACTTGGTGTTTTATGTTAATGTAAGCCGAATTTAATTTAAGCTTTTGCAGCTATATGCCTTTTTGGAAATAAGCCTTCACTCAAGTGGTTTTAAATATCCTTCCTAAATCACAAATATAACTTGAGAACATCGTTTGAACGTTTGCATAAAGGTGTCGGTACTCAATGGTTTTGAATTTTTAAATATTTCTGTAACTTTCAGAGCATGGTAACTTGTTCAACATTCGTGAAGTACGACACAAAAACGAATTTGTGTACTTGGTACTTTGTTCGAATTGAGACTATTTTGATGATAAATCATGGTGACGTGAATTACGATTACGGTTTAAAACTATTTTAGGGTTCGTTTGTAACTGGCTATTTCATGAGACCAGAATATTTGAAAATGTCAGTAGGAAGGTAAAGACATAAACATAGCGACGTAGTTTCAATTGGAGCGGATAGATTTTGGCGCCCCGTGGCGGCCATTTTGTTTTAGTGACATCTGTCAAATCTTTTGTTTATTATTCAGTTGTTTATGCCAAATCATGATGGCAAGTTACTCGATTGAACAGCACGTTCAAATGGTAAAACTTTAACGCAAAACCAACATCCGTACGTTGAAGGAACGCAAGATCGGCCGAAAATATCGCCGCGTTCCGTAAAAGTATACGATAGAACCCGAGGCAGATTACAACTTCTGCGTCGGGACTTAGACAAACTCTAGTTCAAGATCCAACTGACCAAGGAACTTAAAGTTCATGACCATAGACAACGCGCGTTTGTTCGCTGACTGGGCTGCGAATCGTGTTGGCAGACGACCCCAATTTTAGCTGAAAAATCATCTCAAGTGACGAGGTGCATTTTTGGATGAATGGCTGTGTTAAATAGCAAAATTGTCGTATATGGGACGACACCAGGTGATAATGAATCCTCAAAAAGTTACGGTTTGTGGTGGATTTTGGGTCGACGCGTGGCGGTGGCGTAATTGTACCGTAGTTTTTTGAAAACGACGTAGATGAGGAGGGTCACCGCCAACAGTGCTACAGTGATAACTAATTTCTTATGGCCCAAATTGAAACACACGGACCTGCCCACCAAGGTCATTCGACTTGACCCTACTAGACTTTTTCTTGTGGGGTTTCTTAAAGTCGCAGCTCTATGCATATGAACCACAATAGAGCGATGCCCTGAAGGTGAACATGACACAGGCCATCGCTCAAATTCAGCCGGATCTTTGCGGAAAAGTTATTGAAAATTGGAACATTTGGATCCGTGCCATCGTAATTAGCCGTGGAGGTCATTTGAATGATGTCATATTCCACACTTAATGACATACATGCGTCTGAAAGCATGACGCCAAACTCTATCAAATACAAAACTCTCACTTTTAATAATATTAAGAAAAACGAACTTCGGATATGCACGTTTAATGTGCGGCCGAAGAAGTAGCGGAGGCCCTAGACCGCTATAAAGCAAATATCATCCCCATCCATAAGGATGAAAAAACTGCGATATTTACTATGGTGACTGCTACCACGAAAACCAACAGCGCTTATTTGGATGCGGTTTCGTCATTGAAGATAAACCTAGGCAAGAAGTCTTGAGCTATAGGTGCATCAATGAGCGCCTCATGACCATACGCCTCAAGGCTAAATTCGGCAACATTAGCCTGATATGCGCGCACGCCCCCACAGAAGAGAAAGACAACAACACCAAAGATATGTTCTTCGAGCTCTTAGACAAAACATATGAGCAGTGTCCTAGCTACGATATTAAAATTGTCCTGGGCGATTTGAATGCCCAGCTAGGAAGGGAAGACATCTTTGGTAGAATAATCGGGAAGAACAGCCTGCACGAAAGCACTATCGACAACGGATTCAGGCTCATAGATATTGCTGCGGGTCGAAACGTCATGGTAGCCAGTACGCGTTTTCCACACCTCAACAGATAGGTTGGTAAGGAGCATGCACCAACTTATCTATAAGATATAGTCGGAAGAAAGCATACCCGATGAATGGAACCTCAGTATTGTTTGCCCGATCCTGAAAAAGGAGACCCTCTAAACTGCAACACAACTATAGAGGAATCAGTCTTCTTAATATCGCCTATAAAATCCTCTCTGCCGTAATATGGGAACGTCTAATGCCCATCGTCAACAACCTGATAGGTCCTTATCAGTGTGGTTTTAGACCAGGAAAGTCCACAGTTGATCAAATATTCACATTACGGCAGATCCTGGAAAAACCCCAAGAACACCAAATCGACACCCACCATCTTTTCATCGATTTCAAGGCGGCATATGACAGCATCTACTGGGACGAGCTGTATAGAGCCATGTCTAGTTTTGGCATCCCTACCAAACTCGTCCATTTGTGCAGGATGACCATGGAGAATTTACGCTGCTCCATAAAGGTTGGAAACAACTGAACAGAAACTTTCGATTTTAAAAAAGAATTTAGACAAGGTGATGCGCTGTCATCTGTGATAATTTTAACATCGTGATTGAAAGAATAGTCCAGAGCTCACACGTCAACACTAGAGGCACTATCTTTCAAAAGTCTGTCCAATTACTAGCATATGCTGACGACATTGACATAATTGGAAGAACACAGCGTGATGTTTATGAGGCTTTTGTGAGTATTGAGTCAGAGGCGGCAAAAATGGGTTTAACGGTTAATTAGGGCAAAACAGAGTACATGTTGTCGTCAAGAAAGGACATACAACACCGACGTCTTGGCCAAAACGTTACCATCGACAGACGTTACTTTGAGGTAGTCAAGCACTTCGTCTACCTAAGCTCCGCTGTAAACGCAGAAAACAACAACAGCGCTGTGATCAAACGCAGAATAACTCTTGCTAACCGCTGTTTCTTTGGACTAAGAAAGCAGTTGAGTGGTAAAGTCCTCTCTCGAGGGACCAACGTGTTGCTATATAAGACCCTTATCATACCTGTCTTGCTTTACGGTGCAGAAGCATGGACTATGGCAAAAGCGGATGAAAGCACCTTGGGTCGGTTCGAGAGAAAAGTTCTTCGTGTGATCTACGGTCCCGTATGCATCGAAGGGGAGTGGAGGAGAAGATGGAACGACGAGCTGTACGGGCTGTTCAGCGATGTAGACTTAGCCAGAAGGGTAAAAGTCCAACGACTAAGATGGCTGGGTCACGCAGAGCGCATGGAAACCAATGCTCCGGCCCGGAAAGCCTTCGAATCCACACCCACAGGGCAGCACAGTAGAGGAAGACCTCGGTTCAGGTGGCGAGCACAAGTGGAAAGTGACCTCAACCAACTTGGAGCGCGAAACTGGAAACATCTAGCTAGAGACCGAGCTAGATGGAGAAGTTTGTTGTGTGAGGCCCTAGTTCACACCAGGACTGTAGCGTAAGTAAGTATAGGAAAGTTTAATAAAAAAACACATACAATTAAAAAAATTGCATGAAATCTTTATTTGAATCGATATTACGATATTGAAGATTATTTAATGCAAATGTTGACCTTGACTGCACTTCATGTGGTCCATCGGCTAAGTCCAATTTCAGCATAATCTTTCCATCATTTCGGCCGGTATCTCACGAATAAATGCTTCAATATTGCCTTTCAAGCGGGCTTGTCTGTATAGACATGAGCTTAAACATGGCTCAAGAAAAAATAGTCTAAATGCGTTAAATCGCAAGATCTAGGCCGCCAATTGACCGGTCCCGAACGTGAAATAAAATGTTCACCGAACTCGTCTCTCAATAAGTCCATTGTTGCGTGTGGCACCGTTTTGTTGAAATCACATGTCATGCAAGTCAAGCTCTTGCAACAAAATTTGTTAAAATAATAATGTTTGTATAAGTTCTTTCATTAAAATCAAACCTTTTGATTTCTCGATTTGATAGATCTCATAAGAAATAATTCGATACTCGCAAAATTCAATCCGAAAAAGTTAAATAGTATTAAGTACTATTTTGTTAACTTTATATGTCTTATAGAGTACGAAATTGAATTCAAAACGAATAGAATTGACTTTCGAAACGAAATACAGAGTTTGGACCGGTTGTTTTGCTGGGGACCTCTTTTTTTATTAGAAAATTTTCTCTGTTGTTGCTCTGTTATTGTTATGTTGTTCTTCTGTTATTCCGTTGCTGTTGTGTTTAAATATAAAATAAATTAGGTTAGTGACTTACAACTCCCAACCATTCATGTGTGCGAGAAATTGGGGGATGGAGGGGACCTACAGTTTATGTGCCGAATCCTAACGGCTTATTTAAGAAGGCACTTTTTCGTGACAAGAATTACTCTTGGAGAATTTGTCAAATCCTCGCAAAAGGCAGTACCCGTGAATAAAACTTTAGGTGTCACAGGCAAGGATCGAACCCAAGACCTCTGGCATGACATTCCAACGCACTAACCATCATGCCACGGATACTACTACTGTTGTGTTTAATCAGTCAAAAAAAAGAACGTTGGTAATTTATTTTTAAATTATAATCGAAATGCATTTTAACATCATTCTTACCCAACATCCTCTTTTGCTGTGTTTTAATTAACTTTCAGTTCTTTTCACTGATGGGCCAGACTAAATCTTTGATACTCCAGGGTTACAAACAAATTACATCCAAAGAATCCTCAATTTAAAAAATTGAGAATCATAATTTAATAACTTTTCGGAAGAGTATTCTCATAAAGATCATGTTTTCTAACATATATTCATTTGCATTATATTCCCTGATAAAAGTCAAGATGACAATAGTTGTAAGTCTCACAAATAATGGCAATTGGAAACATATCCTGCCATATAGAGCTACTTTACCTGATGTACCTTCCTTTATAGGTATTTCCCTTAACATAACAATACATCCTTCAATATACTATCATCATCGTCATCATCATCATCAGTATAACCAAAAAACTACTCGAAACTTTACTCCATTATTATCTCTGATCATGATGACTACACAGTATCTGGATAGCCCTTCATTCTATCCATATAAACGTAGGTACCCTCCTGCTCCTTTACGAAGAGAACCGTACAAAAAAATCTTCCTATTTTGGAAATGTTCATAATAAATCGTATTCCTAATTATTTGAAGAGACTCCATCACATAAAATTCATCCCAGGCAATTTGGACCAAAGGAATCTATCTCCTCCATACGAGAGTATACGCCAGGTCTATAAGCATAGCTCTATGTGGCTCTACCTATATGAAACGTGTATAAAGTTAGGTAAGCAAAGCATCTAACATGCCCATCAACACTCGTAGACTCTTGAAAACAACAACAAATTAATTGAATAATACATAAGGGTAAGGACCTTACCCTGATGCCCTGCCTGGACACACCAGCAAACCCAGATTATAACCGTAAAACAGCCTCAGTTTAGTTCCGATGTTAGCCACCACGTCAAAGTACCGACCGTTGTAGTTGTTAGACGACAGACATTGGCTTTTCTGTTGGTTCATTCATTTTGTATTTTTTTTTTGCACTGGGAATAGTCATGAACTTAATGATGCGTCTTTTAGGATTCTTTCTTCTTTTGCAATGAACGCCTTGGATCGAGGTATAGAGTCCTACTCAACTTTATATGTACGTTTTATTCGTCATAGTCTGAACTTGAATTTAATGTGAAAATAATAAACCCGTATCCGCAATAGAGATAGAATCAACGAACTAACTACGGTGGCGAGGAGGTGGCGGCAGCGGTTGTATTGGAGGCGGCAGTGGATGGTGGTGTAAGATTGAAACACAAGACACCCATCCAGGTCGAGATAAGTGACATAAGCAGGAGCAGCAAAATACAAAAAAAACCTAACTAGAAATAGATAAAATAAAACTTTTCCATTGTAGTTACGTGAGTTCCTTGCAAGGTCCTTCTTAGACTCGTAGTCCTTTAAGGTTAGTTAATGGGTAATGAAGATGGTCATCCACTTTTACCCTCGCATCTCACAGACAGTGAATATACAACGCGATAGACTCCATCCAGAAGCACCGAGCCGAGCACCTAATAGGAGAACTATCAGGACTCACAGCATAGTGGAGTACCGTGGCATTGGCACTCATAATCACATAATCGTGACGGAAACAAGCACATCTCGAGCCATTTTATATGGATTTCTTTATGTTTCCTGCAGAAGCGTTTAATAAAATTTATTACAATAAAAGTGAAGCCCAAATGGACTTAGATGAAGATAAAAATAGTATCACTTTTCCATAGGTCCAGTCATAGTATGGCGGGCGGAGCTCCGGTGGCGTGCTTGTTTTTCTTCTTCTTCTTCTTCTTCTTCTTCTTCTTCTTCCTCTTCATCTTATTATATTTTATTTTCAAGTAGGTATAGTAATCATAGTTGGCGGACATTTCAGCGTATCTATAGTTGAGTTATCTTGTTTTTGAGAGGCAGCAATTTGGCTGGTTAATGGCGGGATTTTCCCTTAGGGGAATGTTGAAATTTGATTTTTAATCACAGTAGTGAGAGTTTATGACTTCAGATATATCCCATAACGGGGAATATACGAGTTTATTTTTACTTCTTTAAGTTAGAATGTGAGTTTCAGACTTGAATCGAAACATAAACCTGTGGGGTATATTCACCAAAAGTTGTAAACAAAAATATGTACTTCTTATGTCAAATTTGGAATTCAGTTTTTAATTTCACCAACTAGAAGCTCTTATTTTATAAACTTGCGATGGTATGAACGATGTTCAAATGGCAGACATTGGCATTCAAGAGGTCACAAGTGTCCAGTCCACAGGTTTTCTCAAAACCCACCTCTGTCTATCAACTCCTACTCTCACCTGCCCGCGGTGAACATCGGGTTCGAGTACCTCAACTAGAGATTGGTTTCCAACCCCAGGAGAAAGCTGTTGGGGGAGTAAACGAAAGAGGGGGAGAGACGTGTTTCTACTTAAGCACCTATCATTATCCAGATAGCAGCGGATGAATTCCTGAGATGAATTAGATTAGATGATGATTTGCCTATAGGATAAGTCTTCTTATTTCTGTAGATATCGCACATCGTACAACAAAATGAAAAACATTCTCGCACTCCTTCAAGTAGCACAGGTTGCATAAAATCGCTAAGTCCTTACGGTGAGGAATGTAGTTCAGATTAAGGAGTTCTCCTCTTAGCCGGAACATGCACGAAATTCGGTCGATGGTATGTTTGTCGTTTCTTTCCCGGAGATCGTAATCTAGTCTACTGTAAATCATGCGGTGCAGTATTCTTTTGGCTTGCTCCGTAAATTGTGTTCTTGAGCTTTCATCCAAACAAGCTATTAGGCTTCCAAGAGGCAAGGTTACTATAGTTTAGGTCAACATCCACCTGCTCGGCTAGTTCAATCCACTCTTTAAACCATCTACTTCGGGATTGGATTGTTTGAAGAACTATTCCCTTTAGTAGTATCCAGAACTTTGAGGATGTATTCGGTCTGCAGCTTGAGAGTATTTATAAATAAAGGCTAAAAGACCCGTTTCCAGAATGATCATGTAGTTTGGTGTACTCGAAGGAAGGTAGAAAATCCGTTTTATTTAAAATCTGAGCAGTTTTCCACTTGCTCATATTTCCGAATTCCCCAAACTTGCGCTGCATAGAACATAACTGATTTCGATACAACTTCCGACACTGAATTTACTGGTGTGCGAAATTTCCATGCTTCCATGCTACTTTAAGTGCTGTTTTCGCCTTACCAAGTTTGTCAGTGAGATGTTTCTCCTTGCCCAAGTTCTTAGTAAAGCAGACTCCTATATATTTGTATTCTTTCACCAACTCTACTCTTTCAGCATTGTAGTGCCATTACTTACTTACACCCAATCTACCTCCGTCATTCTTAAAAACCATCACTTTGAATTTGTTTGAATTTATCAGTAGGTTCCACTTATTACAATATTCAGCAAGCTTTTTTATTATTAGCTGAAGGGACTGTGGAGTATCCGCGAGTAGGACAATGCCGTCAGCGAAATGAAGAGCTGTAATGTTGACGCCTGCGTATTCGATTCTTGCTGGTATTGCTTCGAGTATATCATGAATGAAGAGTGCAAACAAGCTCGGACTGAGTGCACAGCCCTGTCTAACTGTTGATTTCGTTTGGAATCATTCTGATAAACATCGGCCACTCCACACTGATGCTTTGTTAGTCTTCTATAAATTTTGCAATACTGCACCGAACCTAAGCGACATTCCTATCTGGAAAAGCTTGTTAAACTGTGCATTGCGATCCACGGTGTGGAAAGCAGCTTTGAAATCAACGAAAAATGCAAATAGTTTTTGATTTCTCTAAACGAGTCAGCAATCGAGCGGAGTACACAAATGTTATCGACGGTGGAGTCGATCTGAAACCAGCTTGGAGCTCACTAAGCAGATTATTAGAATGTATTCAATCACTTAAACGACTGAGCAGAATCGATGTAAATATCGTATATGACGAGTTCAAAAAAACAAGATTCCTTTGTAGTCTTCCGGAACTTCAGTGCTTCACTTCTTGGGGATTGGGAAAATCAAGGCATCGCTGAACTGATTTGGGATGGTTTTTTCCTCAAAGATCTGGTTGAATACTGCTTTTAGAGATACAACAAGAGTTTCGATCCTTTTGGTTCTTTATCGATATAAACACTTCTTCCTTTGAAATTGGAGCATCTAATATATTATTTTTGAAGCTAGGTTTGGCATACTGATTCAAAAACTTATTCACATTTGGGTTTAACAATTGCTCGAAATATGCTTGTAGTCTATTTGAATTAAGATCCGGGCTAATAGTAAATTTTTTGTATTACATTTTCGGACCAGGTTCCAAAACACCGATGACTTGTTACAACTTGGAAGCTGATGTGCTTGGGCTTCCGAATAGTCTTTTTTCGTCAGAGAAGTTTATAATTCTGGTTATACTCCATGTAACGGTCCTTTGAAAAATTTGTATTATACTTCCGGTCTACTACTTTAGTCAAGCGTAAGAAAGGCTTCTCGCCTGCATGCATTCCTTGTCAAACCAAGGTTCTCTTTTTTCAATTTTGTTCAGGCTTGCGTCGTATCGTTGCATCATCAGAAGTGCATCTAAATATGTTCTGTAGTTGGATACAATCTGGATCGTCTTCTTTTAAAAAGTCATTGGTCAGCTGGACTAATAATGATATTCCACAAACGCCACCGTCACATTTAAATTTGTTGTCCAACAGTGCTTGTCCGCGAATTTTCGTTTTTAGATTTTTGGTTAAAGTTGCACTAATCGTCTTCTCCAGACACTAGCCGCAGGTGGTAAATCCCTATGTATGGAAATTCCGGTGTTTTTTAGTATGATCGTCGAACCTCTATTTTATTGAGTTTCACAATAACATTAGCCGTCTTGTTATCATTTTATTTGTCGGTCGCAAAGCTCGTGTTGTTGCAATAACATTGGCTTCATTTGTTTGCAACAGATCGATGCAACACTTTAAGGTCTTCTCTCCCACATCTTCTTCGCTGTTTTTTAGAAAATAGACTACGAACTTATATATCAGACATCACCGCCATCTAGGAAATGGATATTCTTCGATATTTACTAAGGTGACGGCTACCGAGGAAACCAACACCGACTATTTGGATGCGGCTTTGTCATTGGAGCTAAACTTAGGCAACAAGTCTTCAGCTACAGATGCATTAACCAGTGCCTCATTACCATCCGCATAAAGGCTAAATTTGGCAACATTAGCCTAATATGCGAACACGCCCTCACACAAGGATGACAACTCCAGGGATATGCCCCTCAAGGTCTGGGGCAAAGTATATCAGCAGTATCCTGATGGTTACGATATTAAAATTGTCCTAGACGATTTTAATCCAAGCTGCGAAGAGAAGAAATCTATGGTGGAATAATCGGGAAACACAGCCTGTTATACAACACTTCCGATGACAGAGTTAAACAACTCTGGCGTTTTCAACACCACAACATCCAAAAATGACCTTGAAGTTCTCCAGATTAATCTGACGTCAACCAATTTGCGATCATATTGCGAACGACTCTTGACAAGCTTCGAGCATTCGAGGTAACATAGACTCGGACCATTACTTCATTATAGCAAAGGGGTAGTACTTCGGGTTTCCAGACCTAAGGCAAATCAGGGATATGCTCCGAGAAGAAGCGTCGAACGGCTACAATCATAAGAAATAGCCAAATCCGTCTCCGACCAAGTCACTTGTTACCTCTTACGAAGTTCTTTGACGCCAAAACAATGTATCGAAAACCAGTGACAACATTGCGAAGATGCGAGAGAAGCCGCTTCTGACGTGCTGGGTTTCAAGCAGCCACCAACTAGGAACCCCTGGTTTGATGAGGAATGTCGGCAGGCAAATGCAGCCAAACAACAGACACGTAAAGCGGTGCTGCACAGAATGACGAGTGCTGCTCATGAACTGTATGAGCAGAAGACGAGAGAGAAACAACGACTTCTCAGAAGGAGAAACGTCGAACTTGTCGAGTTGTAGAGGCTGAGTAGGGTCAATGATTCTCGAGAATTTATCTTCAAATGAGTCCTGAAACCAAAGGTCGCTCACATACCTTCACCCCTCCTTCGATCACTTCCTCTCCTACATAGGAAGCGAAATAGCCGACTATTGTTACCTTCTCATTTTCTTCCCACCCCACGTTGTTGGTGAAAAGACCATCCAACGAACCCTTCCTTCGATTCCTCTCTAAACCATCCTTATAATCAGTCCTTCGATCAGTGCTAAACTGCCTGACTCCCTTAACTCTCTCTCCTTCCCTAATCTACCTCCTAATTGGGCTGGATCTAAGGTGTTACACGACTCGGGCCAATGATCAGCCTGCTGAGGGCCCAATTAAAAAACTAGCTCAGTCGCTAACGGAGTATCCGGATACCTGGCGACCTCCGGATTAACCAGCCGTATAAGCAACTTTATAAAAAAACAAACTAAACAAACTCTTTCATTTCTCTCCCACTGGTGCTGACATGGCTGTGGACAATCACAGCCCTGTTGTAGCCAGTGGAACATCGGGTTATCTGGTAAAATAACCTTCGTCTTGTAGTGAGGCAGTTGTGAAGAACGGCTCCTCTAATACCACAAAGAGGAAACCTCTCCACTCATACACACTGCTAGTCGGAGGTAGTAGGGCTGCTGTGCCAGGTCATTTTACCACCAAAGCCAAGATTCCTCAAGAAGGTATTGGGGGAGATGGGTGAAAGCTCAGACCCTCCAAGGCCTACTTCAAGGACATGCGTAGTGTTAAGAGGATTCTCCAGACGTTTGGTGAAAAACTAGACAACAACTGGAGGAAACTCTCAGCACGACGCCAAATAGGCCAAGAGCTTCTTGGCTAAAAATAACGTAAAGACCAGCCAAGACTCAACGTCGAAGCGACAAAGGTCAATGGAGGATAGTGTTTTACTATCCAAACGCCCCAAAGTGCTTAACACTAGCACTTCTCTTGACCCTCGTAAGGCAAATATGTCCTTCAGTGACGTTCTGAAGGACAAAATGGTAGTCGCGATTATCGACAGAAGCGACGTAGATGGCACGATCTCTGCCGAGAACTGGATATTGGCCAAAAAACACCTGGCCTTCTGATTTGTTGAGATCATGTCTGACAATCCGGGACCACCGCCTATTACAAAAGATCTCGGTTGGCATCAGGGACACATCAAGTTGATGGTCTGTGATGACGGTTGGCCGACTTGGGAATGTCTAGCCTGGTGCTAAGTTGAAGGTTGTGGCAATGAAAGACATTCCTTGTAGACCAAGGGCTCGCATCACGGTTCCGGCCATATTCAAGGAAGCTGACCGCGTCCTGAAAGTAATCAGGCTCTCCAATCCAACCCTTCCTACTCACAACTGGAAGGTTGCGAAACTAGAAAATCCAAAGGGACCCTACAAGGGTGCAATCATCAATGCAGAGTCCCTTTCTCCTCTGGCGCAATCGAAAGGTGTGATCAGGTTTGGGTTTGATGAAATTCCGCTGAGGGTCTACAAAAAAGATGGGGCCGAGGCACAAATCCTTCCCCCTTCCCCACCCATACAAGCGGAAACGGCTGCTGAGGAACCTGGTGCATCGCTCACATTTCCTTCATTGGAAGACAATGCATCCCTGGTATCCCCAGCAGCAGTGGAAACACCTACCACCGACCAAGGTTTTTCCGCAATGGAGGCCGAGGTCAACGACAGTGAAGATGAGGATATTCTTTTAGAATCGACCTCTGATATAGATGACTCCGACATCACTGTGTTGGATGCTGATCGGGAGTACGGTAGCGAAAATGCTGCGGTTACTCCACATTAACCTTCAACACTCCATAAAGGCTTCGGCCTACTTTCTTCTTCGCTTATCCAGCAGCGATGAAGTTATTGTCCTGATTCAAGAACCCTGGATTGTTAAATCCATTGTTCAAGGAATCAGGACTCCCAAATACTACGTGCTTTATGCATCAGGTAAGGATGAACCCAGATCTTGCATACAAGTAAAACGTAGCCCAAATGTATATTTACTCCCTAATTTCAGCGATCGAGATATCACCGCCGCATGTCTGGAAATAGCCAGAGGAAATATTCAAAATATCAAATATTCAAAACAAGAATATCAAATCGACAACCACTTTCTCTTTATGGATTTCAAGGCCTTGAATAATGACAGCATCTACAGGGACGAACTGCATAGATCCACGTCTAGTTTTGGCATCCCTGCCAAACTCGTCAGGATGACTATGGAGAATTCACGCTGATTCATACAGTTCGGAAACAACTTAACAGAAACTTTCGATGTCTAAATATGCTTAAGGCAAGGTGATGCGCTGTCATCGTCCGTGAAAGATTAATGCAGAGCTCGCACGTATACACTAGAGATACTAGCCTCTAACTTGCTCGGACTAACAACGAGCGATTCAGACTTAGCCAGAAGGAAAAAAAAGGCCAACGACTGAGATGGTAGAGTCACGCTAATCGCATGAAAACCAATGAACCGCCCATTAAAGTCTTCGAATAGATGCCCACCAGGCAGCGCATTTAGAGGAAGACCGCGGATCAGTTAGCGCACGCAAGTGGAAAGTGACCTCACCCAACTTGAAGTGCTCAACTGGAAACGTCTAGTTGGTTGGATCAGGTCCTAGTTTACACAGGAGTGTAGGGCAATATTATAAGTAAAGTAAGCAAGAGTATTTGTCAATAGATGCTATCATAGACTCAGAACAGAGCACTTCCTAGAAAAGCTGCAATTGACAGAGCAGGCGTACCAGTAATGCTTATGCATAATGTATTATTTAACAGTAGAAGACTTCGTGCACAGACACAGCTTGGGCAAAACATTATGAGTGCCATCGCCAGCGGCAGGCGTTCTAAAGGGTGAAAATTGAAACACTTAAAATAGAGTGAACCTAGAAAGGCCGTGCCTGATCACTTTAACAATAGGCAGCGTTACTGTTGGTTCCTCTTTGTTTCTTTGATTGTGGGAAGACTTAACACATACCTCATGTGTACTTGCTCCTGGAATGTCGCTATGTCATATTTTTATTACCATGTACAACGTGGACAAGGGTGTCTCACAATTGAGCATTCTCAACATTAAAGACCCTAGTAAAAGAAATCAATAAAACTTGTCATTGAAAACTGTCCCTAAAGACTTTTGTGATCTATTTGAAGCTAATTTTAAAAATAAATTACTTTTACCTCTCGAGCCTGCATATTTATAGAATTGTGCCACAACGTTACTTCACCTGAAGTAAATCCCATTAATTTTGAATTTCTCTTTAATTAGAATTTCAAGTTTAATTCAAACCTTTCTATTGTGGGTTTTCCCATGAATCAATTCCACACAACCTTCTTCAATTATTTTCAAATACCATACAATGAATTGATTAGGAAGGTTAGGTACAAGCATCAACAGTAAGTTCCTATTTCAAGCTTCTATGAACAGTTCTTTGAATTCAACTGAATCAAAATACGAGTACGATGCATTAACTCATGACATTTGGAACTTTCGAGTGAACCAAATTCAAAACTATTACAAACTTTATAGAATGTAATACAATACGAAATAATCCCATCAAGACGGCATTCACCTTCATCTGCACAAAAGCTAATAATAAGGAATTTCATGGTAAAGAACACTTTAAGATAGAAGAACTCATCTTGAAAAAGATACAAATAAAAATATAAAATCTATCCCAAAGATTTTTTGAAGAGTTTTCACAAGAATTACGAGAATTTTTTAAATTATTTCGATTTGAAGGAAGCGAATTCAATATGAAATGTTGCATCTAAATATAAGCACATGTAAATTTTGGTAAGTAAAAGCATCATTATTAATTATGGTTCTGTTTTAAAATATGAAAGAACTCGTAATATGATGAGAAAGTTAATACCTTAACAATTATTGATAATAAATCACTTGGGATTTAATTTCTAATTAAAATAAATCTTTTTAAAGATTTTAAACAATACAAGTTTTAGAAGTTAAAAACACGAGGTTATGAAGTTTCTATCCTTGAATAATATGTTCTTAAAATTATGCCAATTTCTTCAGCATATGCAATTTATTAGAAAGGCTTTTGACATATAATGCCTCTAGTACTTAGTATTGATATAGGAGTTCTGTACTATTCTTTCATGAACGAAGTTAAGGAAATCGCATGCCATCAGCCATCAGTTTTCCGAAAGCCTGTCAAATGTGGCCTAGAATTCGATCAAGAGATGGTGGGTGACGATTTGATGATCTTCGGTTTTTCGAGAATCTGCCGTAATGTGAATACATGATCCACCGCAGACTTTGCTGTTATTAAACCACACTGATAATGACCTATCAGGTCGTTGACGATGGGATTTAGACGTTCACATATTACGGCAGAGAAGATTTTGTAAGCTATGTTAAGCAGACTGATGCCTCTATAGTTTGTGCAGTTTTAAAGGTCACTCTTTTATTCAGTATACTAAGGTTCCATTCATCGGGCATGAATTCTTACGACCATATCTTGCAGATAAGTTGGTGCATGCTTCTAAACAAATTACCTCCAGCGGCTTTGAAGAGTTCGGCATCGATGACCCCAAAACAATAGTAACGAATTAATGTCGATTACAAAAATAAAGTGTAATTTAGTTGAACTTCTCTAAGTAAAAAATTAAAGTTAATCCAACGTAAATACTAATTCAAAGTGTTATACTTGCCCGCAAATTATCCGTTTTATTGAAGTGCTCTCACATTCTTCTGTTTTGGTCTGACGTTAACACAAAAGCGGATGGTTTCCCAACTCGTAAAAACGCAACGTATAGCTGCCAATGTGAACAACAATGGTTTTTTCCAAATTTATCCCGCAAAAACTAAGCGATTGGCATTGCGACTTGTTAATTGTCATTGCAAACGCAAGACTAACGGGAAATTGCAATCGTTTGAAGTCAAACGGAAGGTCAGTCGGAATCATTGGTATTCGAGGTATACAAATACATACATTTTCACTTGCGTACCTTCCGTTAATAATGGTTGCCTCAATCAAATTTGGCAGAAATCGTTTCACAGCAAGTCGAGCACCGTTCCAAAGTGGCGGTGGATTCGAATTACGCAATATCATAATAAGTGAACCAACTTTGAGTCGCAAGTAATGTGCTGGAAATCCTGGTAACTCCACAGAGTTCAAAAACCCCGTAGGATAATTTACTACATCAGCGGGTTTGTTACGGAATTAACGGATTTATGTGTCACCAAATCCCCAGCCATTTTTGATTGAATGGTGAAATTCAGTGCGTGTACATCATTATTCTTTGCGGCGAGAATTTCTCGTTGACATAACTCCGCATAATTCTCACTAATGTTTTGGAAAACAATTTCAAAAAAAAGCTGAGCGACCCACACTGATAACTTCCCATCCCGTCTGTCTATTTGCCTTGCTTAAAAGTTTGTCTATATGTACTCGTATCAATTTTTACCAAATTTGCGTACTATTTTTTGTAGATTTTATTTTTTATGAAAAAACGGACTGTTGGATTTTTATATAAAAATTACTGAATTCGAAAACAATATTTTCTGTGAAATAAAATAAGTTTGAAGCCAGTATTTTTAATTTTTGAAAATCTATTTGAGTCGATTTTTACCAAGTTTTAGTATTGTTTTTTTTTTAGTTTTTTTTTTGTAAAACAACTGTCAATTCGTTTTTTTTTTTATATTTTACTGAACGTTGATAACAATAGTTTTTGAAAGATAAAAGTAAATCAATTTTCACCAACTTTTATTAATTTTTTTTTTAAGTTTTTATTTTTAATAAAAAAAACAGTCAATTCGATTTTTCTCTAAATTTTATCAGATGTCAAAAACATTATTCTCCGATGCACAAAATTGTTTTGGAGATAAAATCATATATTAGTCGTAAAATTTTGGAAGTGAAACATTTTATTTTTAATTTTTTTCGATTTATAAAAAAAACCGTTAAATGGATTTTTTTCCAAAAAATATTCTTCTTTGATATCACGTTACAATACATATATCATACAAAATTTAATTCAAGTCTCTAACCAAAATGTTCACCTTTTTTCAAACTGCTATGGTAAAAAAACCACGGACGCAATTTTCTTGATCCATCTTTCTGCCTTATTATCTGTATAACAAAATTTATTTGAAGTCGATTTCTTGAGCTATGGACAACAAAAGAAACGAACCGAATGTACGGACGTAGGGACGTACAAACGTACGCACACACGCACGCACAGACATCTTTCTAAAAATCTTTTATTTCGACTCTAGGGACATTGAAACGTCGAGAAATGTCAAAATTTTCAATTTGATAAATCGGACCCATTACAATAATTTCCTATGCGAAGTTAAAAATGTTGGAATGACAATGATATGAAACAAAGCAGCGACCTCGCGATTGTGACGGAATCTAATTTCGTGGATAAAATAAATTCAAAAAGTTTATAATTTTATAATTTGTTTTTATTTATTTCTCAAGTTGTATGTTTAACTTTGATTTTAGGTTTAAAATTTGCGCAACAAAATTGACTTTATGAAGCAATGCTTGTCTCTGTCGATTATTGTAATGAAAAAAAAATGGACAAAAAATGTAAAATTAATAATATTTAGGTTTGAGAAATAATTAATGAAAAAAAAATTAAAGCCATAAACATTCTCAAACTTTAGGTGGCATAGGCAGGGATCGTTCGGTCGCATGACAGTCCAACGCACATTTTTTTGTTTATTCATTTTTATTAATTCAATCTTAAACCTATCTTAAAGCTAGACAACAATTCATAAAACTAGCATGAATAACCATAACTTACAACTAACTTAATGGTCCCATACGGACACTCTAAGTTAGACAATAATACTTAATTCAAATTTTTACTTAAAAACTACTTAAAATAAGGTCCTTAATATAAAACTTAAAGCTAACTTAAACTACCTATTCTACCTATAAACTATACTTAAAACTAGAACAACCACAGCAGCAAATCTAACTATCTAACATTTTTTGTTTTTCATATTTTCTTGTTTTGTTGTAGTCCAACGCACTAACCACGATTACTACTTTAACCTCATATAGAGAAGTTATAAAGAATATATATTAAAAAGTATTTTATTTAAAATCGATTTACATTTGTTGTTACTTGTAAACCACGAGGCCTCAGTTCTTCACGGACCGTTGCGCCACCTAATTTATTTTTATTTGAAGTACAATGATATTATTTGAATTCTTGCTAATTGCAATCATGGCTCTCTTAACAATCAAACAACTCGTTTAATTTATTAGAACTGACTTCAATAGTCATGATTCAAACGTAGCAACTTTTCAAGCACTAGGTTGTTAACATCGGCAATAGTCAAAACTATGAAAAAATACATTATTAGTTAATTTATTAATTCCCTTAACATGTTAACGTTTAAACATAGCGCGAGTTTCAGGAAAAAAGAAAGGATTTTAGGAGGATAGCGGTGCACTTTGGTTTTCAAATTACATTACATTCTACTCAGCACAAAATCTTCAGAGTAAAGAACACAGCACCTTGAGCGACTAGACTATGAAAGGTGATAACAATACAAGACAGATGAGATAGAAGTATTAGGGATGAATTGTTTTAAGAGGGGAATGCAACTGGCTAATTCGATAGAACACTGTTTATAAAAATATCGGTAGAACAACGAAAGGCATGAAACATTGCGGCGGTGTTCAAGTGAGGTAATTGTTTCGGTTATAGTTCTATCGCCTATCATTTTCAAAGCCCTTTTTTGGATCCTGTCCAAAATACTTAAACTTGTTTTAGGGGCACCTGTCTAAATATGCGAGTTATATTCAAGGTTTGGGCGATTGAAGGATTTATAAATTACAGCCAGATCAGAAGAGGTGAAAAATTTCTTGCACCGTCGGATAAATCCTAATTTTTTGCAATATCGGATATGTGCTCATTCCAAAGAGGTGATCTGTGAAATTTATACCGAGTACTGAAAGTTGATTAGCTTCCTGGATGCAAGTGCCGCTCATGGATAGCTGCATCGGGGGTGGATTACGCTTTAACGACAAGAGACAGCATTGTGTTTTCGAAGCATTAAATTTTACACGGTTTTTGATTCCCCATTGTACAATGCTGTCGAGATCAGAATTTAATGGGCTTATCATAGGCTGCCGTTGAAGTTACACATCCGAAGGACAAGGATGAGAATCTAAAAACAAATATGAAAAGCTGAGGGTACTGTCATCAGCGAAACAATTTAGTGGTTTAGAAGTTTCAGACAAAAGATCATTTATAAACATAACGAAGAGGGTCGGAGACGAACCGTCCAACACTACTTGAATTGAACGGTCCGATTTGTGATTTCTAACCCAACGAAGAAGGGATTCTTCTATACCAAAAGCACGCATTTTCGATAAGAGAGCTTAGTGCCAAAATCTATCAAATGCTTGTGAAATATCAAATGCAATAATCTTGCTTTCTCCAAAACGATGTAAAAATGTGTTCCACTGTTCGGTGAGATGAACCATGAGATCACGAGTGGACATATTGCTACGAACGCCATACTGCCGGTAATTGAGTAACTTTTGTTCTTAGAGATATTTCTTTAGCTGATAATTAACCATCGTTTCCATTACCTTGGGAAGAATGAACGTAAGTACTTTTGGACAATGGATGGAGAAGTTGGAAGATACGCCTTTTTTAGAGACATGCTGGGCAAGTGCTGTAGAGTATGACATATTAAAAAGCTTACGCAGTGGTTTTTGCATCGTTGAAGAACACCTCGTCAATACAAAAAAGAGGGGATACTATCAAGGCCAGTGGATTTGTGTATATCAAGGTCTTTTAGTAATCTTGAAACTGCACCAATGCAATAGATTTGTTCCATAAATTCGTTAACGTTCTCAAGAACAGGAATACTCATAACAGTCTTCTGTAACGTTGAACTAAAAGTAAATTGCGCTGCAAGAAACTTGATCTAAACAATCGAGCTAAGAAGTAAATGTCATTGTAGACGAGTTTTGGAACTGAGGATGACATGGTGTTTCGTAAGTTTTTTTTCGATTGACCAACAATTTTACTTCTTGGATCACTGGTTTCCTTGCACTCTCCGCATGATCCAGCAGTCTACGTCACTGTACAGCCCGTAAAACTCGTCGTTCCATATTCTCCAATATTCAGGCAAAGAACTTTTCTTTCGAAACGATTCCAAACCGTTTTCATTGCTTTCTTTGTAAAAAAAAAACAGAGGTTAGCAAGAGTTATTCTTCGTTTGATCTCATCGCTAGTGTTGTTTTGTGCATTCATAGCAGAGCTCATGTAGACAAGGCCCTTCACTATCTCTAAGTTACATCTTTTGATGGTTTTTACCGAGATTTCGGTGTTGTTTGCCCTTTCGTGATGACATCATGTACATTGTTTTGCCCTCATTAAATTTTAAGAACATGTTTTTCCGCCTCCGTCCCAATGCTCATGAACCCCCCTTTGACGACACGCTGATTTTTTTTAATTATGTTAATGTCATCAGCATATGTCAATAATTTGCAAGAATTTTGAATTTTAGTATCTCAAGTGTTGACGGGGGACGATGTTAAAGAAATTATATGAGAGCCTTTGACATCGAAAGGTTCTGTTAAGTTGTTTCCAAACTTTATCGATCACCGCTAGTTCTCCATGGCCATCCTGCACAAACAGGCGGGTTTGGCAGGTGTAATGTTTGAACGCAGCCATTCTGGCAAGTCAACTTTGACAGCTCACATTTATATGTTATGTCTTGCAGTCATTCAATCGTAAGCCGCCATTATAGAAATACTTATACTTTTTATATTTTAACTTAAATTAAATGAATTATTGAATTAACATGTGTCTTTAATTTTAAAAGGTATTAGAACACTTCAGCAGGTATGCCAAGACTAGACATGACTCTATCAGCTTTTCCTGTAGATGCTGTCATATTTGGCCTTGCAATCGATAAATAAAGCGGTGGTCGTAGATTTGATGTTCTTGGGTTTGGACCTATCAAGTTGACGATGAGCTTTAGACGTTTACATAACAGCAGAGAAAATATTGTATTTGATATTTAGGAGACTTATTAGTCTATAGTTGGTGCAATTTACAGTGTCTCCTTTTTCCAATATCGGACAAACAATTACATTAATCTTTACTTCTTCTAAGTGGCGAAAGCAAAATTTTTGGCTTTCGTCGTTGGAATTAAACTGATCATCATGCATGAAAGCGCAATTGAGTTCGTTATCGCCGTTGTCTTTCCATATCCTCAGCATTGACTGCGGTTCCTCTATTATGTTCACATTTCTCACTCAAAGGCTTCGATTCGAGGTTTATATACTTGTTAATATCGTTTTCCCCTCTGCTTATAAGACTTTCAAAAATCATTCCTGCTTTTGAACCCCTAAATTTTGTTTTAAATTTCAAGAAAAATTTTCCGGTGGGCTCGAGGTTGAATGGTTAGCATCCTCTTTTAATATTTTGTCTTATTTATACACAGTCTTTCAAAATTACGTTAAGTGAAATGTTTAAGTTAGGGAAATATGTGTACTGTTGAAGTTATAGCGTATTTTGCCCTAACTATAAACTTTGAACTTTCAGAAAACTAAACAAAAAAAATAATAAGGCTATAAATCCATAAGGAACTCAAGTTCAAATCATTTATGCAAACTTCCAATTGAATAATGTATTTACTATTTATCAAACTCTTAGCAACGAATGCAAAAATCCATATAAAGGACATCACCATTTTTGCGCTCAAACGGATTCACATTCGATTCGGAAATCCTTTCTCTTCACCAAAGAAAAAAAAAAACAAGCAGAAGAAAAATAATAAAGAAATCCAGGAAACGACTTGTCCTTCTTCTTCTTCTCCCTGAAAAAAAAGTAAAAAACGAAGATGCTTTTTCTTCACAATTTTCTTTTTGTTTTCATTAGGCAACCTACCTATAGCCAAAGATATCAGCTATATATTGTTAAATGGAGTATACGCCCGCTCCACATCCGTTGCGCGCCCCCCATAGCTTCCTGTAAATACCTACCAATGCATTGATCCGCATTTAGTCCGCTTTTGGAGTTCGGGAGGCGGAAGGATTCAATAGGGAGTCATCGTCATCGTTTTCGTTGTTGTCGTCGTCGTCCTGAAAAAAAAGGATTCAGTTTTCCTTCAAGTTAGATTTGAAGGTAGGTAAGGAAGACTGGCGGGCGGGATATTTATGGAGTGCGATGAATAAAATTCGTTCTATTGGAGACAGAAAAGTTAGTTGCACTTGTTCCGCACGTTTAAAGCGAAATGCATATGCTTTAGTCCTTTTCTATCCGTTACCGTTATGTCTGTTCAGGATCCTTTGGCATTTGTTCAGGGAAACTAACCGCGTCGCGGAAATGAAAAAAATAGTACACATTCCCTCTTTCCAGTAGTCTTCAGTCTCCAGTCTCCATCATCAGACCTGGCTGGAGCTGATGGGCAACGGGAACGTGAACGAGAACGAGGACAGCAACGGCAACAAACTTTAAACAACAACTAAGTGGGTTGGAAAAACAGCAAGTTGCGCCCTCTAATGGATGACACACTTCACCCAACGAGCGAGAGTATATTTCTATAGGAATTTTTAGATACATAGATGTGTGTAGATGCACCTAGGTATCCTTTAGATGCATTGTATATGTTTGCCCTTTGTCGGTGCTTGTTCCTGCATAAATCACAGTTCAGCTTTTGATTTGTTGAGATCGTTGTGATGGCGTTTTTCACCCTTTTTTCTCACTGTTTCACCTTAACACCCACCCGCCTACACACGCCTCTATCGCTGTATACACCCTTTGCCGTTAGCAGTTGCTTTATGACTGCAAAAATATTGGAAAAATTATTCATCCGTTCTCGAGAGGATACTTCGATTCGAGTACAGGAGACACATCGGCGGCGCGGCGTTCAGGTTGGAGTGAGGGTGGTGTTGGATGATAGAATGGACATACCCCGGCCCAGGATATGTGGGGAATGCTCCTAGTTGAATATTTCTAAAGTTATAGACAGAGTTTTTTGTTTATTTCATCTCGAATTCGTATTCGGAAATTATTATAAAATTTTGCTATAGAAGATTTCTACAAATCTATCGAACCGCTATTTTCTTTTTCATTTTTATTTTTATTTTAAAATTGTTATTTTCACCAAATTCTTTATGTATTTATCGTCGTTCTCAATTTTGATGGGGGGATAGTGTGCAAAATTTGTGTGCTCACTTCGCCAATTTCGGAATTAAACCTGCAATTTGTGAGGACTTTTTAGATGTTTTATTTTTCTAAACGGAACGACTCTCAATTTAGATGATGTTTACTCTGAACAACCATCTAGAGCGTATATAGTGTCCAATGTCATAGCAATAGAAGTCATATTATGTACTTAGTTCTACTTGAAATATTTTGAAATAGATTTTAATATGAGTTTTAGAATTTTATTGAAATATTCGCTTGATTGGTTTTCTAAAGTTTTTCATTTTCAAATGGTATTGGTATAGACATTTTTTTAATATGATGGTTTTATTTTTAAATTTTATTTAGGACATTCATATTACTTAATAAATATTTAGGTTCGAGAGGTAAAATAGATATTTTAATTAATTTTTAAAACTAATGAAAGAGATTTTTTGAGTAGACAACAAGTCACCTAAATAGCATAGGGTATAAGTGTGACCATGTAACTGCTTCCGTGGTAACTTTTTTTTTCAAAGAATTGTTCCCCAGGTTAACGATAGCTACAAATCATAATGAATGAAATTAGGAAGTCCCTTAATCCATAATATCTGTGGTCACAAGGAATAACCACTAAAGTCAGTTTTGCTCATTTTTCAGAAGAGCAGTTTAAAGTTTTTGATAAACTTGCGAAATTACAAACGACTCTATCTGGCTTATTTCACATTTAAATTTTGTGGAAAAATAAGCTTCCCACGATTTTATTGACAAAAATAACACTTTAGTTGTTATGGCCTTTTATGTTTTTTCATCATGTAGAATCCAATCTCGAGTTAAGTTGATTTTTCCTTTTTTAAAGAAATGTTTTGTTCTGCTCTTAAGTATACTTTAGCTGTTATTCCTCTTCTTTTGTCGTTAATTTACAGTTCTTATGTCGACTTTAGTTTTTATTCCTAAATTAATTATGAAAAATAATCGACTATGTTCTCAGCAGAGAATAAGAAGCAATTTGAATTTCGAGTTAGAATACGTTTTATTTATTAAAAAACTCATAGAATTAAAAATACAAAAAAAAACTTTACTTCATGCAATTATACAATGTAAATTCAATAAAAAAAGTAAAATATTGGACATAATTCAGTTAACAACCAAGATTAAACAAGTGTTCTTCAATTTTCATCGTCACTACGCAGATCTGGATGCATGTTGAGCTCGGTGGAACTCGTTTTAAAGTTTTTATAAAATGAATGGAACTCTGGGTTCATATACTGCAATAAATCCATAAGGTCTTTTTTTTTTGAAGATAATACTGGTGGGTCTTTAATATTTTTTAGATTACCCAGTGTTCGACACATGCTCCTCTTTTGATCAATGGTAAAAGGTTAAACGGTTCTTCAGGATTTAAGTTCGTTTTTATAAAAAAATTGGTTGTAGTTACCTTACCGAGTTCCATATAAACTTTTGGCCATCTGAGTTACACCTTTTCCAGTTGAAATTATTTTTTGAAATTTCACTAAAGTTGACGAAATCGCTTTCTTTCATTTCAACAACTTTAATTTTTGAATTTAAAGTTCCGATGAACTGATAGCTAATTTCGACACTGGATTTTTTCTTTTTTCGTTCAATTAACGCATGATCAGAATCACACTCGAGGTGTGTGTGGCCAGGTTCCAAAAATGTATGATCTATAATATATTAAAATGAAGGATTTTCTTTTATGAACAGAAGGAACATAGCAGAGACATAGGAATTTTTATTTTGGCCTGAACATGAGTCACTTTTTTTTGACTGAAGAAGGTAAAGATTGTAGATGTTTGAAAACGCATGAATCAATCTCATTTCCACCCCTTAGCGCAATTCCCCCGTGCCACATAAAACAGCCAGAACCATTCGTTTTTAAGTCGTGGATTGTAAGATTGAAGGTCCAAAGCTGCCTTTTATAGAAACTAACTGAGTTTCTCAAAAATGGTGCTGGCAGGCACTGTTGTAAATCAAACGCGAACGCTGCCATATATAACATTTTCTTTATTATCTCCCTTTGTCAAGTTCAAGTGGCAAGTTGCACAAGTGTCAAGTTTGGGAGCTTTGAATTTTAAATTCATTGTATTAAATATCTCAGCATATTTGGTAAGGCTTTCTTTGGCTTGCGTTAAATAGAGTATCACGTTTTTATCTTTTAGAATCAGAAGATTTCCAATATAAAGTATTCTCTGGTCATAGGTTCCCAAAGCCCAATAATGTTTAAATAATCGTTGTATCTGCTCGAATGAAATTTTATCTCGACAGTTGCTTCGACACATTTCAAAGGGTTTTGGAGCTCTAGCATGCATAACTTTCTCAGAAAGTGTTTTATATGATTTTCCAGCGTTCCTTAATTTATGACGAAAGCGGTATTTATTCTTCATTTTTGATTTCGGATCGTCATTGCTAATCGGGAAATTCAAAACTTCGGTATTTTCACTTTCAGGGTGCGAATCAGAAGAAGTAACATTATTATTATTAATATAATCAGGATCTTTTGCAGAATCATCGGAATTTTCCCATTCTGGCAACTTATCATATGCTGTATTTAATGATGGAGATATTGAATTTCTATTTTCAACGTTGAACTCACTTGAATGACCTAAAACAATGGAAAACTTGAAAAGTGTTCTTAAAGAAAAAAATAGCGTTCTTACGTTTGAATACATTTATGTCGAAGTCAAATCCGTTCATCGATGATCTAGTTTCATTGGGTATCTCAGGAAAGTAATCATTCTTTTCTGATATGGTAAAAAAACTTCGACATTTCCTTAATACAAATTAAAAATACATCCTTTTACCAATATCTTTCTTTGGTTCTGGTGTGGAAGTTCTTGCATCACAAAAACCTTTCTTAAATGAGTTTCTTTTTCTGTAAAAAAAAATTGTATTCAAATACCAAACATTCAAGGAAAAAAGAGAAAAACATTCAAAATATAAATGCCAACCACGATAAGGGTTGATTCATACGACATCGCCTATACTGCGAGAAA